>NW_007748425.1:11619-11866 GCF_000696425.1 Galeopterus variegatus
AAAATGTAACTCAGACCATGACAGTCATTGGTGGTCCAGGAACCTATCTCCGTAGGTGGCACTACATTCTTCCCATCGATTGAACCAGAAACTTTGGAGCCACTCACTGTTCCCACTTGTTTCTCATCTCCCATACCCAAGCCATCCCCAAGCCCTGGCAGCTCAACCTCAGAAGATGTCCCAAATCTGCCACTTGTCATTGTTTCCTCTCCAGCTGCCCAATCCAAGCACCATCCATTCATGCCTG
>NW_007748426.1:0-11865 GCF_000696425.1 Galeopterus variegatus
AGTGCAATATCATCGTGGCTGACTAGTCATTAGTGATCGGTGATTAGTCTGAGCAATCATTGATCTCACAACACTTGATAGACCAGATAAGTCTAAAATCAGAAACTGAACACATGACATGGCTGGACTGTCCCAACTAGGAGAAAATAGAGTATCACAGGAAAAGCCTGAGCAAGGGTGTCAGCACCAGAGATAAGAGGCTTTAGGGTAGGGCAAGGACTTCCATCAAGGCTAAATGGTTGTACCTGTTATGTGAGGCCAGACAATAAAGCGCTTTGATGTTAAGATATCTGGATTTGAGAGACAATAGGGAGCCAGTAAAATTTACTAGGGACATAGCCCAATACTGAAGTATTTGGTTTCCTGATAGTTTTCATAAGTAACTCTTGAAATTAGTTTAACTGTAAAGATATGTACCTTATAAAATTATATCCATCTTGGAATAGTGGGATAAAAATGACTTAATGCTGAAGCAAATTAGGTTAATATTTTCTGTAGGGAAAAATATATTTAAACCAAATGTTCCAGACTATTGCTTTAAACCGTGATTTAAACACTTTTGATTTCCATTACGCCAGAAGAAAGATTATGAAATTAAGACTTTCGAACCTGAGAAGATGAAGACTGAGTGAGGCTGTGAGTTCATAAATTGAATTAATTTTATCTTTATAGTTTGTAAAGTCCCTTTTACATATACAAGTTCATTTTCCCTTCACAATCACCTTTTGTGTAGTAAGCAGAGCAGATATTTTTATCTCAGTTTTTCAGCTGAGAAACGGAGATGCCAAAGTTAAATGGCTGCCAAGTCACACAGCAACCAGAACCAAAAATCTGAATTATTGTCATCCATGACAGATGAATATGTTTTTTTTTCCACAAAATTCAAAATATTAAGAGGAATTGGGTACATGTTAAAACTTGAAAGAAGCAGTTTACTTAAAATAATTTATAAGGTACTATTTTTCTTAGATATGGCCATATGGTAAGAATAATCAAGTGATTGTCAAAAAAATGATTATTAGTTCCATATGCAATAGATGGCTGTGGATAAATTGTATTGTCCCACTGGGTCAGTTTTTCAATGAGTAAAATGAAAAGGGCAGAATGGAAGATCCCCAAAGTCCTTCTACTTCAAGAATTCTATGACCTACTGTGTGTATATCACTCATTATTTCAAGAACTGGTTGAAGTTGAAAATGTCAATACTGGCTGCATCATACTACATAGACTAAGGCAGTCACAAATATATGATTAAGGAATGGATGTCAGAATAGGTAAATGAATGGAAGGCTTAGAACGAGGTACCATTTATAAGATTCACAGACTACTTAGGGTTCGTAATATACTGCTGCATTGGAGGCAGCAGATCATAGCTTCTACCAAATTCCCGAAGAGAATCATGTCTTGGAAAGAGTTAATAACTATAGTTTAGATAAAGGAATAACAAACTTATTAAACCCTCACTATATATGTGTATGACATTCAAAATTGACCTATGAAATAAGTAATACTTCAATGTTAAAATAAATACAGCCTTTATAAGCAGAATTTCTAAATTAATACACTCATTTCAGTATCTCTCAATTACAAAAAGCAGTTTACTTAAAATAATTTATAAGGTACTATTTTTCTTAGATATGGCCATATGGTAAGAATAATCAAGTGATTGTCAAAAAAATGATTATTAGTTCCATATGCAATAGATGGCTGTGGATAAATTGTATTGTCCCACTGGGTCAGTTTTTCAATGAGTAAAATGAAAAGGGCAGAATGGAAGATCCCCAAAGTCCTTCTACTTCAAGAATTCTATGACCTACTGTGTGTATATCACTCATTATTTCAAGAACTGGTTGAAGTTGAAAATGTCAATACTGGCTGCATCATACTACATAGACTAAGGCAGTCACAAATATATGATTAAGGAATGGATGTCAGAATAGGTAAATGAATGGAAGGCTTAGAACGAGGTACCATTTATAAGATTCACAGACTACTTAGGGTTCGTAATATACTGCTGCATTGGAGGCAGCAGATCATAGCTTCTACCAAATTCCCGAAGAGAATCATGTCTTGGAAAGAGTTAATAACTATAGTTTAGATAAAGGAATAAGTCATAGTTATTAGAGAAACTTGGGCAATCAACTCTGGCCATCTGAAACTACTGTCATAAGAGTAACTATTTTTCTTCTTAGGTTAATCCATGATACTCCCTTCCAAGATAGAAAGCTAGACTGAAGGGGCACTGTTCTGACCCAGAATGGTCTTTGCTATATTTCTTTGGCATGCAAAAGAGATAAGTCTTGAAAGCTCTTTTCCTTTAAAATGGAAAATGAGAAATTTCAAGATACTGTCTTTCCAAATAACAAACACTACCCTAGTGTAGTATCTCCCATGTGTTCACGTTTGATGATGGGAAGTAGAACCATGCTGACAACAAATGCCCTAGAATATGAATCACACCAAGTCACATACTACTTCCTTCTCAACTAAGTGGTATCATTTCCTTCTGGTTGACCAATGAAAACAGAGGATGTATATTACAGGCTGACTTATGTCCTCCTAAATTCATATGTTGAAGTCTTAACCCCCAGTACCTCAGAATGTGACTGTATTTGGAGATAGGGTCTTTAAAGATATGATTAAATTAAAAGGAGGTCATTAGGACATAGGCCCTACTCTGGTGACTGGTGTCCTTATAGGAAGAGGAGGTGAGCACACAGACAGCACAGAAGGAAGACCATGTGAAGACACAGGGAGAAAATGGCCCAGGAGAGAGAGATCTCAGAAAAAAAAATCAACCTTGTCGACACCTTGGTCTCCAACTTCTAGTCTCTAGAACTGTGAGGAAATAAACTTCTGTCGTTTAAGCCACCCAGTCTATCGTATTTTGCTATGACAGCCTCAGAAAAATAATTGTGTCAGAGCCACAGACAATGCAAAGGAGAGTGATCTCAGTCTTTTCCAGTCAATCCTTCCTTAAAATTTAGCTTCAGGCGTGCATCTATCTCTACCATACTCCACAGGGCTGAATGAAGTGCCCAAGTAGTCTAGGAGTTTATCGTACTTCCTGGGATATAAAACTAAGTTAAAGGCTTTGCAATTAAAACACCTCATTGACCAGCTATGTTGGTGAATTTACTACAGAAAATGTATCTTTTGAGGATTCAAAAAATTAAAGAGCAACTTAACAGTGGATTAATGCTAATGGCAATACTTTATCCTAAAAGAAGAAAAAAATTGCACTAAAATGAAATGTATTAAAAGTATCAGACTGGGATATAGTAATTCCCATATTCGTTATGGTAACTGAGATGCATGCTTCAGTGAGTTTAAGAGCCCTCAAACACACAATGGCTACTTGATTATTAAAAAAAAGACTCTTACGATATTTCTGAATGGTGAAAGATAAAAGATGTTTCTAATTAAAAAAAAACAAAATTTTAGTTAAATCATCTCAAACTATCATCATCATCATTTACTTCTTACAGAGAATCAATCAGCTGCTAAACAAGTGTATATTTACAAACTATCATCCATCCTTTTTCTCTCTAAATCTAAGAAAGCTGATAAACACAAATTTTCATATAGCTAATTAAAGGAAAAGTACTTGTAGGGTCTGAGAGAAAAATCACAGTTCTAGTTTTCTGATTTCATCTTTGCATACTTTAACCCCTACCAGAAGAATGAATAATTCTCAGTGTTTTAGAAATGTCAGCCCACGGCAGGTCTTTCTAGAACTGATTATTCCACAATTACATTGCTGTATTCAAAAGAGCCAAATTAATGGTAAATGAGTTATGCTGGAAGTTGTGAGTGCTCTTTATGTAACAACAAGCACTAATTAAATTACAGATATTAGAGTGTCCTGTAACATAAATTATTCAGAACACCACATACACACATAACCACCATGGTAATAAATAATGCTAATATCAAAAAACAAACTAAATCCCATTCATTGCCATTCAAATCACTCTTAAGTTGACATACAAAGATTGCAGATCAGATTATTATGAGCTAATAAATTATTTTAAATAGTAACAATAAATGCAAGGTTTTTTCTTTCATGAAAAGCAATACCATAACACATTAGGGAACAGGGAGAAAGGAATTGGACTTAGCTATATTAGGGTCCCCTAGCTTCTTGAAAAAAAATACTGCAAATTTGATAGCCTTTGTAATTGAAGCAAAGTCTTAAATAATAGTCATATGTTCATTTTTGTTCTATTTGTTAAGAGCTCAGTGATGTAGAAGGTCATTCATTTTTGACAATTAACATAAATATTTCCACTGGGAGAAATATTTTGAAAGTACATTTTTAGAAATGTACTTCAAAAAACTAGAAATGTCCTATTATCAACATATTTCATGCAATGACCATATTTTATTGAGGGAAAAAATACAAACTTACGTGTCATACACATTGAGCAACCAGTTGAGACACAAATCCACACAGAGTGGGACATTGACCAGGTCCTTATGCATTTGTTCAAGTCCATCGTAAGTTGTTGTCAAACAGTTGATGACGTCTGGAACACTAAGGAGCTGATCATTTTGGTTCAACTTGTGCTCTTTGAAAACTTCGTTTGTTGTATTCAACTCTAAGAGATCCACTAATCAGGTAAGAAAAAGGGTTATTATGCACAGTCACTACATCACGTAACAACATTGAAACAAAAACACTTCTGGTCTCAAGTGTTCAGCCTGGTTCTTCAACTTGAGAATCTATCCTTCTTAGCTAATTTCAATTTCTAAAGGAATAAATAGCATTCCCAGTCTTACATTTCCAACCTCTTCTTTTATCCACATTTTCATGCTTTTGAATCTGAACTTTGATGCTTTTCAAATCTTACCCCATTTCTGATCATTTGATCTTTGGGACATCCATTTTTCCTCCTTTCTTTTTCTGGCTTTCCCCTCCCTAAGCTCTTTTAGCTTTTACATATAGAAGGGCATAAATCTTTAAATCTACTCCGAATAGTAGAATATCTCAAATATTACATTGCTCTCCTCATGTTAATTTTTGAAAATATGCTACTCCCTGCCTTCCCATATCACTGCCAGACCAATCCTTCTTAGAGTTTTTTAACATGGACATGGGTACTTCAAAAAGTTCATGGAAAAACAGAATTAAAAGATAATATGAATCTTTCCATGAATTTTCTGAAGACCTGACCATACATCATGATATACAAAGCTTACTGAAGAGGCTCAGTTAGAAAAATGGGTTCTGTAGAAAAATAATAGTTCCCCACTAGCTACTGAATCAAGTCTGATCTGTAAGGCCCTCGCAGGCTGGCTCCAAGGTTTCCTTCCCATGACACTCCGACAAATGGGCAACCTGTAGTGAGGAGGACTGGCAGAGGCTCACAGGACAGACCCCACTAAAAATAATAGTTCCCCACTAGCTACTGAATCAAGTCTGATCTGTAAGGCCCTCGCAGGCTGGCTCCAAGGTTTCCTTCCCATGACGCTCCGACAAATGGGCAACCTGTAGTGAGGAGGACTGGCAGAGGCTCACAGGACAGACCCCACGCCCACTGGTCTTCTCGTGTTTGCTCCCACCCTTGTCTTTGGGGTGTTGGGGACACCTGCAGTGGGCGTGGCCAGTGCTGGAGCATGCAGGGTGTGCACAGATGGGAAGGCAGAGACCCCGTGTCAAAGACATACCGGTAAGTTTTCTGAAAGGGGGAGTACGACGGCCCTAAGAGAAGGATACACCAATTTCTATGAGAGTTACTACTGCTAGGGGAGTGGAAGGAAAAATGGAAAAGGATTCCTGAGGAGGTCAGATTTGCAGCAACATGGATGAGCTTGGAGAAAATTATGTTAAGTGAAACAAGCCAGGCACAGAGGGAAAAATACCACATGTCCTCACTCATAAGTGGGAACTAAGAGCGGAAGAAGGAAAGAAAGACCACAGTGGAGTGTTGGACTCACAGATGGGAGAAAGCATACTTAGGGTTGACGGGGGCGAGGGGGCCCGGAGAAGGAGTTTGGGGATTAATTGGGTGGGGAACATGGGGAATATTTGCAACTTGTGGTAATGGGCATCCTGATACTATTGATCTGACCATCACATCCTCGGTGCAAGTGGTGAAAGTCAGCTTTGTATCCCATGAATATGCATGATCAATAAAATTAAATTTAAAAAAAAAAGAAGAAAAAAAGAAAAAGAAAATAGGTAAGATCCATGCGAAGCAAGGAATGAATTCCAGGAGGACGAGTCTGCTTGAGAAAAGGCAAGAATTCAGGCAAGTCCAGGACTCTAAGGAACGGTGGACTGCAGTGATGGTGTGCGGCTCACACCGGGGTGGTGTGTGCTTACAGCAAAGAGGACACACACAGCCTCAGGGAGGCCACAAAGGACAGGGGGACGAGTTTAGACAAAATCTTTTTTTTAATCAACCTTGAGTCATTCATTAGCTCACTGAAAACAAGGAAAAGGAAGCAAAACAGATAATCAAACTACCATGTGTCTATACATTTATTAAGTGTGGAGATGACTCTTCCAAGTGTAAATAAATGGATACAAGAAATTACAGAACCCACATTAACTTGAGGTCTGCTCATGGAAATTACTGTTTTATAAAATTCTTCCTATATCTCCTTATTTAACGTCTGAGCATTAAAAAAAGAAATAAGCTCAGTGGAACTTTTTTAAAAAATGATATAATCAACTACTTCCTCTTTGCCTGATGCAAAAACTGTCTCCTGAAAAACTGTAATGGCATATTTTGACAGTTAACTAAAATGAACAAATACTTTCTTTTGTATTTATCTATTTTTAACCATGAAATAACCACTTATTTTTGAACTTTAAAAGACATTTACGAAATGTGTCCATGCTAGCTGCTTAAACATCGTAGAATTATTCATTTTTTCAAGTTATCTACAATGGAAAAGAACTGATTCAAAATTATACAGATTAAAATGATTTCTAAAATAACTCACAGGGAAGACTTTTTTAAAAAAAGACAGAAAGAGATAAACATAAAACACATAAGACTGGATAATAGGCCAATTCATTTCCTTCAAATGTCAATGTTTGTCATTGGCAAACTTAAGCTAATAACAAAAATAACTTGCATAAGTGTCACAAGTTAGAGATGATGTCAGAAAAAAACTAAGAACCATCTAGAATTTTCACTGTCATTTTTACCCCATTTCTTGGCACTATGCACTGTTTTCAATTATAAACATCTAGAGGGCAGGAGCAAAGTTCAAATTCATTCTCCATAGTGCCTGACAAAGGGGAATGTTTAAAAACGTAGGGAAGCTACAGAACAAATTGCCCACAGATACAAAGACAATATTCAAATATTGCCAAAATGCTCTAAGTTTTCTGAATTCCAACGTTCAACATGCCAGCAACACAGAACTGCTGTTGGATCCCCCCATGGCATAAAGTGACAATAGATCCAAGTCCCAAAAGACCATTTCAGGCTGTCCTTGCATTTCTTTCAGAAAAGTCTCCCTTGTAATACACTCTGTAGCTGCAACCATAATTTGTCACCTTCTACAGAACATCATGTCTTCAATTGTCAGTGATTTACTCTGACACCTTGCCTCAGTGCCCAAGCCAAGCATACATCTCCTTGAAGTGTGTCACACTTAGGTACCTTTAAAGAACTGACTACATTTAAATCACAGAAAATTATGGCTTTCTCTTTTCAAAGGGAGACAGATGACAGCACAGTCACATGGTAAGTGAAGCAAACAGCAGAATCATTTTCTAACCAACTTGCGGCCTTTTTCTTTAATCCCACTATGAGGCACAGGGGATCAAATGGAAACGCACCATCAACTTTCTCTTTTCAAAGGGAGACAGATGACAGCACAGTCACATGGTAAGTGAAGCAAACAGCAGAATCATTTTCTAACCAATTTGCGGCCTTTTTCTTTAATCCCACTATGAGGCACAGGGGATCAAATGGAAACGCACCATCATTCTCCTGCACAAAAACGAACACTGCTGAGCACCCGGCCTTGGGCTTCTGTGACTCTTCTCCAGGCCTCGTGCTGTTGACTGTTCCTTCTCAGCACTTTTCCCACCTCCTCTTCACCAGGAACCACAGAAATACAGGCGGTGCTCAGAGTTTCACATCTGGCCTTCTACTCCAGAAGCCTGATGCCTCACTCACCTTCTTGACTCCATTACTGCTTCTCCCTGGATGACTCCAGATTCCTTTTTCTCCTTCTGATCTTCTGCCTGAACTCCTGATCCATGTTCCTATTGCTCAGTTCTCTTTCCAGAACCTTTACCATTATGCGTCCCAAATAAAGGTCTTGCCTTCTTGTTATGCTGAAATCCAGCCTGCAAATCTTGAGATATACTAACATCCTCCTTCTTTCTCCCTCCACAATTTACCAACTAACAGCTCCCCTCTCCCCCAACCCCATCACCAGTTCTCCATCAGCCAGTCTTATAAACCCAGACCCTCATCTCCCCTCCTACCACTATTAGCCTGCTCGGCCTCAGTCATCTTCCAACAAAACTACGTACTCATGCGCTTCCCTCTGCTCTGCAATCCACCTTACATATTAATCTAAGGCATACGTCCACCTCTGCCCCTATCTCCAAACTCCCACAAAACAGAAAATGGTTCTATAGCTCCCCACTCCACCATGAAAAATATTCAAGCATTAAATACAACACCGTAAGAGCTTGAGAAACAAAAAAACCTAAAGAAATCAGAAAAGGTTTTAGGAAAGAAATGACCTTCAGGTGACCTAAACTGACTTTAAGGAAATTTCTGAATATTGGACACATAGTTAAGCTACTTTATTCAGGCCCCATTACTTGATGTTCCCTGAACTCCGTCCACACCTTTGATTCTCACACGTCACTCCCTGCCTTCTTACGCCTGATTAATAGCCACGTGCCTGACTCCTGTGTGGCTTTTGTGGCCTGGCTAATACACCTGCTACTTAAGGAAACCAGCCTCCTTCTTCATGAAGAAGAGGGTCCCTCTTCCTCCTCTGACAAATGTCCCCTTTGCCTCTTTGCTATCGTGCTTATCACAAAAAGGTTTAAATCGAAATACAAAAGATTACAAACTCGTATAATACATGTGTGTGGCCTGAGGAAAATAATAGAACAAATACCTATTAATCCATCACACAGCTAAAGAAATAGAATGCTTTCAAGACCATGGAAGCCCCTTAGAAATCCTCCTTAATGATGCCCCCTCACAATCTCAAGAGTAACCACTAATCTTTGTATTTTACTTCCAGTTTTTAAAAGTATATACGTGTCCCTCAATAATATAGCATTTAGTTCTGCATGGTGTTGCACTGGATGTAAATGGAACCAAACTGTTCACATTTCTTCTACCACTTGATTTTTTTTTCACTCAACTTTATCATTCTTTACAGTTCATCAACGATATTGATGCTGATTGCTAGTTCATTTATTTTTGCTGCTGTAGCATATCACATTTATAGATAAGCCAGAATTAAACAAATTTTGCCATTGAAAAGTGCTACTCTAACTCTTCTCATAGATGTCTTCTGGTGTACTCCTATATGGCCTTCAAACTCAAATCAGGTACTCAGTTTGTCCTAAGTGGCCCCTCCTTTGTACCAGAAATTATATGAGGCTCTAAGTGGAGAAGAAAACAGGCTCGTCCCTCCCAGGAAAGCTTAGTTCATTTGAACAGAAGACAGTAAATAAGTAAATAAATAGAATATTAAATATGATGGCTTTGACACTTTGCCTTTGTGTCTAAGCCAAGCACAATGGCAAGTATCACGTAAGGAAAGAGCAGGTTCTATGAGATGGAATATCAGGAGTGAGCTACTTTATAGTGAGGACCAGCCAGAGACAGCCTCGTTAAAACACAGGTGACGATTAAACTGAGACCTAAAGGGAGAGAACGCAGCAGCCACAGGAAGAATATAAGTATAAGCACAGACAGCTAGGACCTGGGCTTTTCAGGCAGGAGAAACAGAATTCAGAGTTTGCCATTTCAATCATCAACTAGAAATGACAAGAGCCCCCGGGGAGGAGCACAGTGAAGGAGGTGACAGAAATGGGCCCAGGCAACAGCCGTTCATTCTAAGGGCACCAGGAATCTGTGGTGAGCAGGGGTGTTGTGTCCACGTGTAACATTCTCTCTCAATGGGAGCTCCTTGAGTGTGGGAACCAAGTCTCTTTACATTGTTATCTCCTGCACAATCTTGGAGTGCAACAAGACAGAACAATGACAATGTGTCCTCTACACAGGACATTATGCTGGGTGGGGATTTACACAGAATGAGAGATGACCCTGACCTAGAGCAGTTCTCTGTAGAGACAGGGCAATCCTCCTAATATTACACCGTCACACGAAGGCAAGCATATGTCGCACAGGAGAGAAACGCCGTTACAGGCAATCATAAAGTACTGGAAAAATTGGAGGCAGGTGGGATTAGCTTGTAAATGTTTCCAAAAGAGGTAAATTTTTAACAGCATTTGGGAGGAATAAAGAGTTACAGACCATTGCAGAGAAAGGGTCAGGGCATTTTAAGTAAACAGAAAGGATGGGAGAGGAAGGAGCAGATTAATCATAAACAGGTGAGCTCGCCAAGCAGCACCCAGGCCCCAGGCTGAGGGCAGAGGGGGCAGAAGGCAGCAGGAGAACTAGAGGCCAGTTGGCTCTAAGGACATCATCTCAAATGTTTAAAACCCAACACAACCCAGCACTGTTCCAATTGTGCATTGCCAAACATCATTAAGTTTAGCAGCTGGAGGGGTCTCTCTTCTGTTCCTCTCAGATGTGAGGGAATGAGCAGAAGGAAGGAGTTTTTCCTTTAGGGGTCAAAAAAACAACAAAAGAAAGCACCAAAAGCCTGGGTATGTTTATCCACCCGTAAGTGTGACTGAAAACTGGGCGCATGTTCGCAATGATACAAAGCAGGCTTCTGTCAATGGAGACTTTGTGGTTGAGTCATCTGTCCTCATTTTATAGCTCATCAGGCCTGAGAAGACCTTGCAGACCTGTCAGCAGGGGACTGGACTCACAGCAGAGCCTCTTTCAAAACTGCTGTCACCACAGACTCCCTGAGCAGACTGAACATCCCTTTTGTATGTTCATGATTTACGTCCTAATCTCTTCACGCTCAACATACTGATCACTAGCCAGAGTGTGTTGGCTTTAACTCTTTCTACTGGTAATTCTGGACACTTGCTGCAACTACCTCAACCTGCTAATCATCTTTGGGGCTCTCCATGGATCATGCAAGAGTCAAGGTCATCTCATCGTCCCTTCCATCACCTTACCTGGAGGTGTCTTTCAGCCCTTTAGACTTCTCTTCCACACGTAGCTTAAGTCTTTTTTTTTTTTTTTTTTTTATAAAGCTTTGCATTGCTGTGTTTTCTCTGAATGATTCCACACCTCTCTTCCTCAACTTTCCTCATGTAGCCAGCTTAAAACTTAATTGCTGATTTCTATTGACTCTCAAGGAACAGATTTTTCAACCTTAACACATCATTTTTCTAAGGACAATTTTCAAAGTTTCACCGAGTTGCCTATACATATAACAACTGTTAACAAAAGGTAGAAAATAAGAACACTTGGAACTTTTCAAATTATCCTATCTTGAAAGTACAGGCAAATGTCACTTTCCATATTAACTATCTGACAAAGACTAAATGTTCTTTGGGTAGACTCAATCATTAAAACTACGAACACAAATAGAATCCAGATAGCTTAAATCAAGATTATAAGCCTTCATATTTCTACTTAATTTTAAGCTATTTGGGGGAAAAAATAATCTTTTGGTAAAATGACTATCACAGAATATCATTCTGAATATATCCACCACAGGAAAAACTTATTGATTATACTAAATGTTTCAAGACATATTTAAAAGAAAATAGAG
>NW_007748427.1:0-219 GCF_000696425.1 Galeopterus variegatus
ATTTAAAAACTGTAAAAAGAGATAAAGAGGGACATTATATAGTGATAAAGGGATCAATTCAACAAGAGGATATAACAGTTGTAAATATATATGCACCCACATCTGAGCACCTAGAAATATAAGACTCCAAATAGCCAAAGCAAACATGAACAAAAAGAACAAAGAAGGGATGTCACACTACCTGACTTCAAAATATACTACAAAGCTATAGTAACCAAA
>NW_007748427.1:5771-6098 GCF_000696425.1 Galeopterus variegatus
TACAAAATTGGATGTTTAGTATGATCTTAACTTTTTACAAAAATTTATGGAAAAAGCTTGCAAAGAAATGTGTCAAATATGAACAGTGTTATAGATTTATATGGATATATGATCTATAAACTTATGGGTGAGTTTTATCTATTTCTTTATACTTTTCAAAATTTATACTTCCCCAAATTTCTGAAATAATTGCGTTAGACTTTTAAATCACAAAAAGAAGAAATTTTTAAAAAGATATATGCCTCTTCTCCTGATCTTCAGTTCACAGTTCACAGTAAAGTAATAGTATCACTTCATTTAGAGACACCTTAAGTAGTGGAAACCAGA
>NW_007748427.1:8183-8618 GCF_000696425.1 Galeopterus variegatus
GACCAGCCCTAACTTCTGTGTTCTTAATTATTTAATATAATTTCAAGCTATTTTGTTCCCAGTAATAGCTACTTAGCCAGGGAAACTGGGATTAACCCTTTATTTCTTTATTTGTTAAGTTTATTGGGAGAATACAATGTTAGGGTGCTGCAGGAGCTACAAAGATGAAAATCATGCAGTGTCTACCTGATGGAGCTCATAGAAAACCTGAAGACAGGTCATCTAGTGTTAACTAGAATGTTAAGATTCTTCAAGAGATTTTGAGGGGACAAAAGGGCAAAAGAACAAGACAGAGAGCAGGCACATGTATTGAGCATCTGTGACTTATGTGCAAGGCACTGAGTGAAGAAATATATATAGAGATACAGACATAACTTGGAGATATTGCAGGTTCAGTTCCGGACCACCACAATAAAGCGGATATCACAATAAAGT
>NW_007748427.1:10611-11055 GCF_000696425.1 Galeopterus variegatus
CAGACTCTTGGGTAACGAGGTGCATTGTTAATGAGTGGTAATATTTTGAAAGGAATCTTTTATTCTGAGCATTGGGTCTCAAATTAGGCTTAAAATATTCAGTAAATCATGCTGTAAACAGATGGGCTGTCATCCCGGCTTTGTTGTTTTATTTATAGAGCACAAGCAGAGTAGATTTAGCATAACTCTTAAGGACTTGAACTTACAGTCACCATCTGCATTAGCCCCTAACAAGTGAGTCAGCTTGTTCTTTGAAGCTTTGAATCCAGGCACTTACATCTCCTCTCTTGCTATGAAAGTTCCAAATGGCATCTCATTCCATGTAAAGCTGTTTCCCCTTCCCAGACTCTGGTAACAATGTATAATTTTTTTTTTTTTGTCTGTTTTCGTGTCCGGCAACGGATCGCAACACTCAGTGTCGCGCCCGTACCGGACCGGGACCGG
>NW_007748427.1:11449-11864 GCF_000696425.1 Galeopterus variegatus
TCTAACAAAATATGTCAATTTTCCTTAAGTTAATTTATAAATTTAATGATTTCAATAAAAAATTAACCAAAATTTTTTTGTTGAAAGTTTTTTTTTTCTTTTTTGTCTTTTTTACTGAATGGTAACGGGATCGCAACCCTCGGTGTCGCGCCCGTACCAGGGACCGGCAACGGGATCGCAACCCTCGGTGTTGCGCCCGCACCGCGCTCAGCCAGTGAGCGGGAACCGGTCTCCACATGGGATCCAAACCCTCGGCGGGAGCGCCACCACACTCCCAAGCGGAGCACTCTCCAGTGCGCCACCAAGCCGGCCCTGAAAATTTTTTTAAACAAGTTGGTCCTGTAGTACATGTGAAAAAATAAATATAAATAGCTACAAAAACTCCACAAAAGAAGAACATTGAGAGGAAGGTTAG
>NW_007748428.1:0-5827 GCF_000696425.1 Galeopterus variegatus
TTCTGAACATTTTAAATAAATGGAATTATACAATATGCTGTCTTTTGGAATGGCTTTCTTCACTTAGTGTAATATTTTCAAGGTTTATTTATGCTGCAATTTATTATTAGTACTTCATTTCCTTTTTTTTTGCCAATTAACATTTCATTGTATATATATATCCCACATTTTATTTTTCATTTCAACAGTTCGGTGGTCATTTGTGTGGTTTCCACTTTCTGACTAGTAATGCAACTTTAAAGACCTATGTATAAGATTTTTTTGTGTTTGTGGTTGTATGTTTTCATGCCAGTTGGGTGTATACCTAAAAGTACAATTTCTGGATTACATAGTTACTCTATGCTTAGTATTTTGAGAAACTGTCAGAAAATTTTCCTAGATGACTACATTATTTTACATCCTGATCAGCAATATCTTGAGTTCTCTTTTCTTTACATCATCTGAAGCACTTGATACTCAATGTCTTTTGATTATAGCCATCCTAATGAATGTGAGATGATATCTCATTCTAGTTTTGATTTGCATTTCCCTGATGGCTAGTAACCTTAAACATTTTGTGCATGTGTTTATTAACCACTTTTATATCATTTTTAGAAAAAGAGTCTATTCAGATGCATTGCCAATTTTTTCTTGAAACATAACTGACTATACATATTTGTGGGGTACAGAGTTGACTGTCAGTATTTGTGTACAATATGTGATGAGCAAACCAGGATAATTAGCATATTCATCATTACAAAACATACTCATACTTTGTGTCCATTCATCAATTTCTCTCTAATCCTCCTCCACCTTTCCCCTCTCTAGTAAGCACAGTTCTGTTTTCTCCTTCTGAAAGTTCAGCATTTTACTGTTTGTTGCTTCTTCCTTTGTTTCTTCTTTCTTTTCTCTTTCCTTCCCTTGTTCCTTCCTTCCTCTCTTTTCTCAGCTCCCACTTGTGACTGAGGACATGCCATATTTCTCTTTCTGTGCCAGCCTTATTTCCTGAACATGATTTTCTCCAAGCTCTTCCATTTTGCTGAGAATAGCATAATTTCATTCTTTTTATGGCTGAGTAATATTTCATTGTGTATATATACCGCGTTTTCTTTATCCAGTCATCCACTGATGGACATTTAGGTTGGTTCCATATCTTGGTTATTGTAAATAGTGGTATGATAAACATGGGAGTAAATATTTTCCTTTGACACGACGATTTCTATTCTTTTGGATATATATGCAGAAGTGGGATTGCTAGATTTTATGGTAGTTCTATCTGTAGTAGTTTAAGAAGCCTACATGCTCTTTTCCATAGTGGCTTTACTAATTTACAATCCCACCAACAATGTAGAAAGGTTCCCCTTTTTCTAAATCCTCAACAACATTTGTCATTCTCTGCCTTTTTGATAATAGCCAGTCTAGCTGGGTGATATGAAATTTTGCTGTGGTTTTGACTTGCATTTCCCTGATGCTTAGTGATGTTGAACAATTTTTATGTACCTTTTATCCATTTGTATGTCTTCCTTTGAGAAATATCTACTCAGCTCCTTTGCCCATTTTTTAATCCATTTTGTTGTTGTTGTTGTTGCTTTAATGTTATAGTGTTTGAATTCCTTGTATATTCTGGTTATTAATCCCAAGTCAGATGCATAGTTTGCAAATGTTTTCTCCCATTCTTAGGTTGCCTTTTCATTTGGTTGATTGTTTCTTTTACTGTGGAGAACTTTTTAATTTGATATAATTCTACTTTTTAAAATTTTCTTTTGTTGCGTTTGCCTTTGGGGTGTTATTTACAAAGTCTTTGCTCAGTCCTACATTCTGAAATGTTTTTCCTATGTTTCTATCAAGTAGTTTTATTGTTTCAGATCTTGTATATAAGTCTTTCATCCATTTTTGAGTTGATTTTGGTATGTGGTGAGAGGTACCAGTCTAATTTCATTATTCTACATATGTCTATCCAATTTTCCCAGAACCGTGTATTGAAGAATCTGTCCTTTCCCCAATGTACGTTCTTGGTGTCTTTGTCAAAGATCAGTTGGCTGTAAGTAAGTTGATTGATCTTTAGGTTCTCTATTCTGTTCCATTGGTCCATGTGTCTATTTTTTTGCCATTACCATGCTGTTTTGATTACTATACCTTTGTAGTGTAATTTGAAGTCAGGTAGTATAATGCCTTTGGCTTTATATATTTTTTTTGCTTAGGATTGCTTTTGCTATTCAGGATCTTTTGTTGTTCCATATGAATGTTAGGTCGGTTTTTCTGTTTCTGTGAAGAGTGCCATTGGTATTTTGAAAGGGATTACATTTAATCTATAGATCACTTTGGGTAGTATGGACATTTTCACATTGTTAATTCTCCCAATCCATGGAAATATATGTCTTTTCATCTTTTTGGTCCTCTTTAATTTCTTTCAGCAGTGATTAGTAGTTCTTCTTGTAGACATCTTTCACCTCATTGGTTACATTTATTCCTATTTTTTAAAATTTTTTAGGTAGCTACTGTAAATGGGCTTGCTTTCTTGATTTCTTTTTCTGCTAGTTGATTTTTGGAGGTAACAAATACAACTGACTTTTGTATATTGATGTGGAATTCTGTAATTTTACTGACATAATTTGTCAACTCTAGGAGATTTTTGGTAGCATCTTACATTTGTCTATATATAGGATCATGATATCATCAAACAGGGACAATTTGGCTTTGTCTTTTCTAACTTGATGCCCTTTATTTCTTTCTCTTACCTGATTGCTCTGGCTAGTACTTCCAATATAATGTTAAATACGAGTGGCAAGAGTGGGCATCCTTGTCTTGTTTTTGATTTTAAAGAAAAAGTATTCAGCTTTTCCTGACTCAGGATGATATTGGTGGTGTTTTTGTCATATATGGCATCTGTTATGTTGAGATATCTTCCTTCTATACCTGTTTTATTGAGAATATCACAAAGGGATGTGAATTGTGTCAAATGCTGATTCTGCAAGCATTGAGATGATCGTATGGTTTTTGTTCTTGATACTGTTATTACGGTGTTTCATATTTATTGATTTTGTGTATGTTGAGCCATCTTTGCTTCCCTGGATGAATCCTATTTCATCATGATGTATAATCTTTTTGACATGCTGCTTTATTCTTTTTGCTAAATTTTATTTGAGTTTGTCCATCAATCTATTTGTATTAGTTCGTTTTTGTTGCTTATAACAAAGTACACTGAACTGGGTGATTTACAAAGAAAATGAAATTTATTGCTTACAGTTTCTGAGGCTGAGAAGTCCAAAGTCTATCTGGTGGTGGCGACAGTGACCCAGGGGTCTCACATTGCAAGACAGTGGAAGCAGAGAATGCAGAGAGAGAGAGAGACAGACAGACTCTCCTCTTCTTTTAAATCCATCTGAACCATACCCCTGACCATCATTATTAATCCATTTGCTACTGCTTGGTCCTATGATCCAATCACTTCTTCAAGGCTCCACCTTTCAATTACCATAATAGGATTTCCCACCCTTTTAACAGTCATAGTGGGGGCTAAGTTTCTAATACATAAAACTTTGGGAATACAGTTCAATGTCCAATGTATTCTGCGGGGACATAATTCAATCCACTACACTATTATTAAGTTTTAAATGTTTGTTATATATTCTAGATATAAGCCCCTTATCATAAAGATGATTTGCTAATAGTTTCTCTTATTTTGTAAATTGTCTTTTCAATTTCTTGTTGATGGTCTTTGGAACACAAAACTGTTTAATTTTGATGGTTACAATTTATCTTTTTTGTTTGTTTGTTTGTTGTTATTTGAACTTTTGGTGTGATATTTAAGAAGGTTTTGCCTAGCCCAAATTCATGAAGATTTACTCATATTTTTCTCTAAAAGTTGTATTTTTTAGCTGTACATTTAGATCTATGAACTATTTTGAGATAATTGTTGTGTATGCTGTTGGTAGGGGGCAATTTAATTTAATTCTTAAACATATGGATATTCACTTGTCCTAGCACTATTTGTTTGAAATACTATTTTTCCCATTGAGTTGTCCTGTCATGTTTATCAAAATTCAGTTGACAATAAATGTGTGAGTTTAGTTCTGGAATTTCAATTTCACTCCGTTAAACTATATGTCTATCCTTGTACTAGGACCACACTCTATTACTGAAGCTTTGTGGTATGTTTCAAAATTGGAATATGTGAGTACTTCCAATTTTTTTCTTTTTTTTCAAGATTATTTGGTTATTCTTAGTCCCTTATAATTCCATATAAATTTTAGGATCAGCTTGCCACTTGCTGCAAAAAAGCCAGCTGGGATCTTGGTAGGGAAAGCATTAAATTTGTAGATAGATTATGGAGTTTTGTCACCTTAACAGTATTAAGTCTTCTGATCCACAAACAGGTAATATCTTTCTGTTTACTTAAACATTCTTTTCATTCTTTCAACATTTTTTTTCAACATTTTCAGGGTATGTATTACTTTTCTTTTGTTACATTTCCTAAATATTAATTCTTTCGATGCTGTTGTAAATGGAATTGATTTTAAGTTTATTTGTAGTTTGTCCCTTGTTAGTAATTAAATGCTCTTGATTCAATTAATATTTTATATTGATCTTATATCCTGCAAACTTGCTGAAGTCATTTATTAGTTGTAAATTCTTTTAGTGAATTCATTGGAATTATTTTATACACAAGATTCTGTTATCTATGTGAATAACAGTTATTTCAAGTATTCCTTTCCTGTTTGGATGCTTTTATTCTTTTTTCTTGAGCAATTGCCATGGCTATATTCTCCAGTATAATGTTGTGAGAATTAGTGAAAGTGGGCATCCTTCTTTTGTTCACTATGTTAGGAAGAAAGCATTCAGCCATTCACCATTAAATACGATTTTACTTATGGATTTTACATAGGTGTTCTATATCAGTTTGAGAAAATTTCTTTTTATTCTTAGTTGTTTAATGTTTTCTATCATTAAGGAGTAATGAGTTTTGTCATTCTTTTTTTACATCTATTGAGATGGACATTTTTTGTCCTTTATTCTCCTGATATGATGTATTACATGAACTGACTTATAGACATTAAACTAACTTTGACAAATCCCACTTAGGTATCATAATTATTTTAATATTTTAATATATTGCTGATATCATTGTGTGACTATGTTGTTGAGACTTTTTTGTGTGTGTGACTATATTCAAAGTGATATTGGTAGGTAGTTTTTGATGTGAAAGCTTTTTCTAGTTTTGATATTGAAATAATACAGTCTTCATAAATTGAGTTAAGGAGAGTTCCTTCCTCTTCTATTTTTTTTTTACAATTTTTATTATTTATATTAGCATATTCACTCTTAACAATTGTGATATTTGTTTATGCCCTTTACCCAACCTATCACTTCCCAAAACCATGCCCCCCCAACTCTAGTATCCTTAGGTTGGTTCTCACCATCTGAGAGTTTAACATATTGTTGCTGTCTTTCTTTCTTTCCTTCCTTTCCTCCCTCCTTCCATTCCTTCCTAGTAGCCAGTTATGAGTGAGAGTATGTGATATTTCTCTTTCTTTGTCTGGCTTATTTCACTTAACATAACTTTCTCCAGACTCATCCAGGCTGCTGCAAATGGCAGAATTTCATTCTTTTTTTATGGCTGAGAAGTATTCCACTGTGTATATATACCACATTTTCCTTATCCTGTCATCCACCTATGGACACTTAGGTTGGTTCCATATTTTGGCTATTGTAAATAAAGCTGCAATGACCATGGGAATGCAGGTATCCCTTTGACATGATGATTTCCATTCCTGTAGGTAAATATCCAGTAGTGGGATTGCTGGATCATATGGTAGTTCTATCTGTAGTTGTTTAAGGAAACTCCATA
>NW_007748428.1:11020-11864 GCF_000696425.1 Galeopterus variegatus
TATAATAGTCTCTAGTGATTCTTTGTATTTCTGTGGTATCAGTTGTAATGTCTCCCTTCTCATTTCCATTTTTTGTTATTTGGGTCTTCTCTATACTTTTTTTTTGTTAATCTAGCCAATGATATGTCTATTTTGTTTATCTTCTCAAAAAAACAACTTTTAGTTTTGTTGATCTTTTCTATTGTTTTTTGGGTCTCTATTTCATTTAGTTCTGCTCTGATCTTAATTATGTCTCTCCATCTACTGCCTTTAGGTTTGGATTGCTGTTGTTTTTCAAGTTCTTCGAGGTATAATGTAAGGTCATTTATTTGAATTCATTCCATTTTTTAATATAAGAATTTACTGCAATAAATTTGCCTCTTAGTACTGCTTTTGCATTATCCCAGAGGTTTTGGTATGATGTATCTTTATTTTCATTAGTTTCTAGGAATGTTTTGATTTCCCATTTAATTTCTTCTTGGACACATAGGTTATTCAGGAGCATATTATTTATTTTCCATGTATTTGTATATCTTCCAGCAATTTGCTTATTGTTTATGTCCAGTTTTAGTCCATTGTGGTCTGAAAAGATTGTTGGAATGATTTCAATTTTTTAAAATTTGCTGAGACTAGATTTGTGATCTAATATATGGTCTATCTTGGAGAATGTACCATGAGCTGATGAGAAGAAAGCATATTCTTTAGCTTTTGGGTGAAATGTTCTGCATATATCTGCCATGTCCATTTGGTCTTGGGTGTAGATTAAATCCTGTGTCTCTTTGTTGACTTGTTGCCTAGAAGTCCTGTCCCACACAGAGAGAGGGGTGTTCAAATCACCCACTATTAATGTATTAGGTCCTATCTT
>NW_007748429.1:0-760 GCF_000696425.1 Galeopterus variegatus
AAGCTGCCTATTCTGCTTGGAATAGTAATTTTAGTATGCAATACACAGTTCTTAACAAGGAGAATAAAATTTCCATATTTAAATTGCAGCAACTTTAGTAAAAACCTATTAACTAATTATGTAATTAGCAATTACATATTTAATTTAAATTATTTAATTATGTGGCTTAATCAATAGTTAGTTTTCTGTTGAGCCACTGAGTGCAACTAATTGAAACTACAAATATTAATTCCCATGGATTAAATACCAAAATAAGCATACTTCTATGAACTGTCACTCAACAAAAATGTGCAGTTCTTTTACCATTTGGTTGGTGCCTTGTGAACCAGTCAAATTAAAAGGAAGAATGGGTAATAAAGATAGCAGGCTTATGCTAGTTAACCAAAATTGAGGCTTTTTTTTTTTTTTTTTTAAAGTTTGCTTGCCTTCTTTTGGACTTGACTTTGCAACATGAACCTTCTTTCAACTTGCATTCAATTGGGGCTTTTTTAAGATCTCAAAATTTATTACTAAATTTAAAATAACAGGCTTTAAATTTCTTACTTTTTATAGTACAAAACAATAATAATAAAAACTGGAATAAACACAGCAGCTGGAAAAAAAATTATAAGGAAGGACAAAAGACTTAATTGGATGATGTATTGCCAAAAATAACTTTCTCTCCTAAATAACAGGTAAAATAAAATGTTATCTCTAAGAACAAGAATCATTATTTTATTGGACAATTATGGATGGATTCAAACCAAGGGTTTAGTATGTT
>NW_007748429.1:5524-6192 GCF_000696425.1 Galeopterus variegatus
TAAATTTTTTTAAAGTGCTGTATTAAATTATAAATAAAAATGAATTTTATTCACAATTGGCTTTGGATATTTTATCTTGTAGGTTAAACTGTTTTTAAACTTCAATCTTGTTTTTGCTTAGATAAATTTAAAGTGAATATTAACCATTGTATTTCAAATTAATTTTTGAATACATTTTCAAACATTTGTGTGTGTGTGTGTATGTGTGTGTGTACACACATGGTGGAAACTGAGGTCATCTTTTAAGGCATTTCTTTTTTACTAATGTAGTCAATTATTACTAAAAAAAAGTTCCTTTTAATACTGCTTTAGCTACATCCATCCTACCTTATTTTGTTTTTATTTTCATTTATTCTAAATACCTTATAATTTCCCTTCAGATTTCTTGTTTAATCCATGGCAAACTCTTTTAGGAATTTTAGTTTAGGTTTTATGTTTAAGTCTCTAATTCATTCCAAGCTGATTTGGGGGAATGGTGTAAGGTAAAGGTTCAATTTTATTCATTTGCAGGTGGATATCCAGTTTTATAATACCATTCATTGAAGAGACTTTTTACCATTGTTTATTCTTAGCACCCTTGCTCAAGGTCAGTTAACCGTGTATTTGTAGTCTTATTGATGGGCTTTCTATTATGTTCCATTAGTCTTTATGTCTATCTTTTTTTTTTT
>NW_007748429.1:10759-11864 GCF_000696425.1 Galeopterus variegatus
AAAAATGGGCAAAGAACCTGAACAGACATTTCTCAAAAGACATACAAATGACCAACAGGCAAAGGAAAAAATACTTAACATCACTAATCATCAGGGAAATGCAAATTAAAACCACAATGAGATAGCACATCACTCCAGTTAGAATGGCTGTTGTCAACAAGGCATAAAATGACAAATGCTGGAGAAGATGTGGAGAAAAAGGAACTCTCCTACATTGTTGGTGGGAATGTAAATTGGTACAGTCACTGGAGACAACAGTATGGAGTTTCCTCAAAGAGCTAAAAATAGATCTACCTTACAACCCATTTATCCCACTACGGGGTTTATATTCAAAGGAAATAAAATCAATATATCAAAAAGACACTTGCACTCCCATGTCCCTCACAGCACAATTCACAATAGCTGAGAGATGGAATCTACCTAAATGTCCATCAGTGGATGAATGGATAAAAAACTGTGCTATATATATACACAATGGAATACCACTTGGTAATTAAAAAAAATAAATAAAAGATATCCTATCATCTGCAGCAACATAGATGGAACTGGAAACCATCATGTTAAGTGAAGTAAATCAGGCACAAAAAGACAAATGCTGCATGATATCACTTATATGTGGAACCTAACAAAAGGGGTTCTCATAGAAGTAGAAAAGAGAATAATGGTTGCCAGAGGCAGGGGTTTGGGGATTGAGGAAAAGATGGTGGACTAATGGGTACAAAACTATGCTATCTACCCTAGGTGAATCACTGTACAGTATATGCATGTATTGAAACAACAACATACTGTACCCTACCAATATGTAGAAGTAAATGTTAAAATATTTTTAGTAAATTTTTTTAAAGTGCTGTATTAAATTATAAATAAAAATGAATTTTATTCACAATTGGCATTTGGATATTTTATCTTGTAGATTAAACTGTTTTTAAACTTCAATCTTGTTTTTGCTTAGATAAATTTAAAGTGAATATTAACCATTGTATTTCAATTTAATATACATTTTCAAACATATTTGTGTGTGTGTGTGTGTGTGTGTGTGTGTACACACACATGGTGGAAACTGAGGTCATCTTTTAAGGCATTTCTTTTTTACTAATGTAGTCAA
>NW_007748430.1:0-4296 GCF_000696425.1 Galeopterus variegatus
TTATTGCCACCTTCAGACGTTCTTCATTCATTTGAAATATTTTGCAGATTAGTTTGGCTTCCGCTACTTGTGACTTGATGGATTTGGATTCATCTTCTAGGGACTGTATCCTTTTTGAAGTATCTGCCATCAATTCATCTTGCTCAGAATGTTTACATTTCTGTTCTTTGAATTCTTTTGCTAGAAAGACGATTTCATCCTCAAGTTTAGATTTGGACCTGTTCAGCTTTTCATAAGTTGCCTCCAAACTTCGTGATTCTGTTGACTCCTTCTCAAAGCTGGCATCCTTCAAAGCTGACTCTAAGCCTTCATACTCGTCTTGAACAACGCTCAATTTTTCAAGTAGTTTTCATTTTTCTTCAATTAGTCCAGAAAGCTCTTCAGCAAGCTTTTTCTCTCTTCCTCCATAAAGCCGGCTTCTAACCGATTGAACACTTCTCCACAAAAACAAGAGAAGAAAATTCCCAGTAAGAGCCGCACATATCACCAATTCCGAGGGAAAAGCTGGGCCCGGTCTCAGATCATCAGGCGCTGCTGCCAAAGTGCTGCACAGCTTTCCCAGGACCAGCCCCAAGTATGGCTGAGGGGCAGCCCTGGGCACCTCCATGGCGGCGAGGTTGCTCTGACTGTGGCCGCGCTAGCCACGGCCTGGCCGGGCCACAACCAGCAGCTGAGACAGCTCTGCGTTCTGGCGGGAACGCGAACCGGCCCCGGCGACAGCAGCAGACCACGGCGCAGCGGGCCCTGCGGGCAGCCGAGGAGCACTGGCGCCCACCGGCCTCAGGCGTCCCCCATGCGCACCCTGGTAACCAGGGCCCTTTGTGACGTTTCGCTTATGTCACGCAGGCTCGAGCCCACCCCCCACGAGCCTTTGACAGATGCTGTCCTCGCCACCACCTACCTCGGCTCGGTAGCTGTAATCTGTCTTTTTATTTTTCTTAATTTATTTTTAATTTTTTATTTTATTTTGTCAATATACAATGTGGTTGATTACTGTGGCCCATCACGGAAACCTCCTTCCCTCCTCCCTCTCCCCCTCCCACCCAACAATGTCCTTTCTGATCGCTTGGGGTATCAATTTCAATGCTTTGTAATTGTTATGTCTTCTTCCCCCAAGTCAGGCACAGAAAGAGAAATATCACGTTCTCACTTGTTGGTGGGAGCTAAAAATAAAGACATAGATTCACACACACACAAACGCACACACACACACACACACCGACACACACACACACACACAAAACCAGGGAGGGGGATGAAACAAAATCTTCTATAGACACTGTTCCCCCACACTGCTAGTAAGGGGCTAGGAATAATCCTGTGCGGCGGACCCCACGGCTCACTTGGGAGAGTGCGGTGCTGGGAGTGCTGCGGGGCTCCTGCCCTAGGTTCGGATCCTATATAGGGATGGCCATTTGAGCTCCGTGGGATCGACACCAAGCCAAGGGTCGCAATCCCCTTACGAGTCACAAGAAGGAGAAAAATAAATAAATAAATAAATAACCCTGAGAAGAAGAAACCGTCCCAGATAGAGATCCTCCAGGAGCAGCGTGGCTTGAGTAAATTATATATATATACATATATATATGTATGTATATATATATATATATATATATATATATATACACATATATATATTGCTTGTTCCTTTTGTTTTTGTTATTGTTGTTGTTGTGACTGGTAAGGGGATCATAACCCTTGGCTTGGTGTCGCCCCCAGTGCTCTCAGCCAGTGAGCGCACCGGCCATCCCTGTATAGGATCCGAACCCGCAGCAGTAGTGCCGCTGCTGCTCCCAGCGCCGCACTCTCCCGAGTGAGCCACGGGCCGGCCGTATATATATATATATATATATCTTTTTTCTAATACCTGCTTCTTTCTAACCTTTAGAGGCCTAGCGCGTTTAGAAATCTACTCAAAGTTAATTCCATTTTATATTCTGAGGGCAGCCCTTTTAGTATATAACATGACTTAAAATATTAAATCTGCAGTATCAATTTTAACTCTGGCTCCTATCTCATCTTGATATCCCACTGAATCACCTGCAGGGCTGGAGTGTAGCCTTTATCTCACTCTTCCTGTTGGCATTTCCACTCCTCTTCCTCTGCTCCTTATGTCTGTTTCACCCACTGGACCTCTGGATGTGCCCCTAATCTTTGCTGTTGGAAGCTCTGCTTGCTTGCCCAGCCCTGTGATTTTGCATGGTATCCAATCGCCATTCTGTCCTGTCATTCTGCCTTTCTAGTTGTAACATTTCTTTAGCTCCAATATTTTGAAAAATGTTTTAATTTAACAAAGAAAAATCATCATGAACAAAGATACTGAGTAAAGGGAGAAATCACTAAGTATATTTAACGTCAATAGTCACATATTTTAAATGTCTACTGGTATTTATTCTCACTGCTGCCTAGGTGTGTTTATCCTACCAAGATGTACCTGGAGTATTTTAGCATTTCCACAGTGTTGTATCATGCTCTGTTACGTTTCCTGGATATGAGAAATGACTTTTCAGTGAAACACCAAATAGCAGAATAAGAGCTTTTCTGAATATCAGCAAATTCTACCATAGGTTACTACAATAGTCTTCTATTAATTTTAAATGAGACAATAGTGAAACACGCTTTCTACAATGTCAAGTGATTTACTATGTAAACTACTACTTGGTTATAGGACATAATGCAAATTACTCATGAATTTTCAAGTAGCGATGTTGAGTTGTTGATTTTTGTATTTAAAATATTGTTATTGCTATCCCACGTGGCTCTATAAATAAGAGCTATGGGACTGGCCAGTAGGTCACTTGGGAGAGCATGGTGCTGATATCAACAAGGCCAGGATTCAGATCCCTGTACTGTCCCGCTATCAAATAAATACATAAATAAATAAATAAGTGGTACAAATAAAAACAACATATTTTCTCATGATACATGATAAGGAACATCCAAAGATGATCATGAAAAGAACAGATATTTCACACAGGAAAAACTGGTTGAGATTAAACTCTATTTTTAAAACTTAGATTTTATTTAAATTGTGAAACTTGAAGTTTGCCATATCATAATATGAAGGAAAAATAATCAGTGCCTTAAAATACAGAACATCTGTGCCTTTAATTTATAATTGTGTTATTTTATGTCAAATGTGAACAATTTTTCATTTGAGCTATACAAAAGATTTCAAAGTTAATTAAAATAATTTCCTCAGGAATAAACAACATAACACTTAACTCATTACATAAAACCTACCCTATCATTCTTAAAATGGGGCACCATGGCATGTCTTCCTTCATACATGACTGTCTGGGAGGGTCAAATTGGGATGTCTCTGTGGTCAGAAAAACAATTAGTAGAGTCCCTTGAGTTTGGTTAGCTATTCAATCTTCTTCTCTGCCTGTTCTGCATTCCCCTTTTCTATTGCTATCATTCTTTATCTTGAATTGGCTGAAATACATGCTTTTTTGTGTTATATGAAAATCTCCTCCCATTCCATTGTTGAAAAATGCCTTTTTAGATCCCAAATTCATACACACACATGAGATATGTGTATATAAGTGTATATAGTATACATACATATATTTTTTTTCTTTGCTCCGGAGTAATTTTGAACACTTTACTGTGATTTAAATAATTTAGGAAATTAATTTTTGTCTGAGATGTAATTCTAGCCAATGTTTCATCATGTCCTGGTTTCAATAAAGAGCATAATCTAACAAGAAGTTTCAGGTGGCCAAGGCTGCATCAGTACACGAAGGGGGATATTCAGTATTATTAAATGGGCTTTCTCCTTAAAAGATGGAAGTTCATGACCATCAGACAATTCATTCCATTTTTATGGCAACAGTGAAGCAGTGTAAGCAGTTAGTGGATCTATGTTAATTAGATTGCCATCCTGTTCTAAAATTGAGCTAGGGATGCTGAGCCTGTACTTTCATTTCTGTTTTCTCCATTAGGAAAAACAATTTTGAATAATAATTATTTTGAGTGAATATGAAATTTTAAGTAAATTAAATGTTTCCTTTAGAATAAATTGTTCAATGTGTTTTATGGTGATATGTAAATCTATTGAAACCATTGTTTATACTGTATTCAATTTATGCTTGGTTTTTTGGATTGTGAGCATCTTTAGGCAGACAAATTTTAAAAGTAACCAAGTGGCAGCTGTTGCTGGGAAATGTTAGAAAAAATCTAAATAAACACATTTCCTACTCAAAAGAAAACCGAGGAAAAGAAAATTACATTTCTTTAATAGAATATATAAAAGTCAGAAGTCACCTTTCCTTCTAGGAAAAATTTACCTTT
>NW_007748430.1:4526-6079 GCF_000696425.1 Galeopterus variegatus
GAAAACCGAGGAAAAGAAAATTACATTTCTTTAATAGAATATATAAAAGTCAGAAGTCACCTTTCCTTCTAGGAAAAATTTACCTTTATGATTATATGACATGGTTATTTTACCTCTCACTTCTCATACCCAGAGAAAGGAATGAGATGATCTAAAGAAGCTCACATCACTGGGAAAGTGTTTTGTCCTAGACTGAGAAGAAAATTTGTCATAAAATAACATATACGCAAAGTTTGTAGGTGGTGAGAAAAAAAGAATATTGGCAACCAGGTTTTTTAGTAACCTAAATCTTTCTTAGCCAGATATAAGATGTGGTGAAGAAGTGTGATTGATAAAACAAACAAATAAACAAAAAACAGAATGGAAGAATCCAAGTGACTATTGCCCTGTTTTCGATGAATCCCTTTTGGAGGATCATTTTTAAAACTGCCCACAAAACGTAATCATGCTTCCACCGCTCTAAAATATTTTACCTCCAATTCTCAGAGAAAGCTGAGAATGTTAGATGATACAGCAAAAAGAGTCTGGGGTTTGTAGTTAGTTGTTGGGGTTCTGATGCCAGTTCTGCTCTTCGTAAACTGTATTATATTAGGCAACTAACAAGATCTTCACTGTCAACAACCTCACTTTACAGTTGTAAGCATGATATATGAAAATGCCTAACACTTAACCAATACTCATTTTGTACTTTCTTGTCTCTTATTTCTCTGCCATGCATAAAACCCAACTTCGTTAAATCTCTTAACTAATATAGTCCTACATTTTCAAATTTTTTTCTCACTAATTTGAATATCCCACTTTTACAAACTTAATTCATTAAATATGCCTCTCCTAGTATATAATATTTTCTGTCTTTTCTTCTTGCAATTCCTTCTGTTAAAACACTCTCCTCTAAATACCAACAATCTATCATAATTTTATCCATACTTCACCATTTAAGCAACATGTACCATTAAAGGAATCCCAGCTTCCAGATGGATGTAAGTCCTTTCTCTATCTACGCCTTCATAGAACTGATTTCTCTCTCTTTGGACAATTTTTCACATCATAGATCACATTACTAGTTTTTTGTTTTGTTTTGTTTTGTTTTGCTTTGTTTATTTGAAGGCAGTTTATCTTGAAGTCTTCCAGAGTGGATACCCCTAGTTGGTATTCAGGAAAGATATTTTGGGTAACTGTCTGTGAAATAAGAACTGCAAAACTGTTCTTCACTTCATCTAAGATCTGTAATACAAACATATTAGTAGAGAGCTCCACAGTGTGAAGAATTCGAGAGCCAACGCTATTTTCTACCTAAGAAAATTGTGCTGATGTGCCATTTGTTACAAAAAGTCTAATATAAAAATTCCAAGAACAACTTTTTGCTAAACTCATTTTTGCAAATTAGTTGTCCTTTGGGTCCTTTTATGTGATATTTGATTGCTTGCAAATAAAAAGAATTTATCTCTCTCACCCTCTTTGTTCTGCTTAAAAAAGAAAATCCACAAAAAAAAAAATGTACTGCATGTCCTTGACACTATTCATAACTTGACTGATAAAAGACTTGCACTTGT
>NW_007748430.1:7926-9211 GCF_000696425.1 Galeopterus variegatus
CATGTGAATTATGCAACTGCTCTTGGCAACTATCTGGAGCTGAATTTATATGCTCTGTTAGTTATACAATCATCAAGACAGCTACTACTACCCCTGCCATCAAAAAACTATATTTCCCTCTCCTTACATTTAGTATGTGCTATAAAACTCACACTTATTCAAGCTTTCTCAGGCCAAGTTGTATATTTCTTCTTAGTGCTGTACTGATTATTCACCCATGTAACTACACTAAGAATTAGCATCAAAATGGATATATGAGGACTAACCATAATAAAGATGTAATGAATACTCAAATCTTCAGATCTCAAACTTTCTACTTAAAGAGTCTAGCACATAAATGTCAGAGAAAAACACTCACCTTTGGATTTATAAAGAGATCTCTAATGCTATCCTGTGGAAAGTCAAGGAAAGTCTCAAGTTTTCCTTGCAGCTATATTTAATGTCTGGAAGACCAAAAAAAGAAGGGCATATAAAAATTTTATAAATAAATCTTCTTAACTCAAATANCTTAGTGCTGTACTGATTATTCACCCATGTAACTACACTAAGAATTAGCATCAAAATGGATGTATGAGGACTAACCATAATAAAGATGTTAGGAATACTCAAATCTTCAGATCTGAAACTTTCTACTTTAAGAGTCTAGCACATAAATGTCAGAGAAAAACACTCACCTTTGGATTTATAAAGAGATCTCTAATGCCATCCTGTGGAAAGTCAAGGAACGTCTCAAGTTTTCCTTGCAGCTATAGTTAATGTCAGGAAGACCAAAAAAAGAAGGGCTTATAAAAATTTTATAAATAAATGTTCTTAACTCAAATATGTAGTCTAAACAATATATACTTTATGTAACAGTCATGATTTTGAAAGATCTATATACGTACACACGTGTATATGAACATATATGCATGAGAATGTACATGAGAAGAAAGGGTAACTGAAAGGACAAAGCCAAAATGCTAACAGCGGTTACATCTTAATGGTGAAGTTTTTAAAACATAAATATGAGTTTATCCTTTTATAATTAAGAGTAACATTTTTTTTCTATNTCACACTTTAGTTAAGCTTATTAGCACAGTTCCCCAATGTAGGGTTGTAGTTAGTATTATATACCTTTGTGAAAAATAAAAGTAGTTATCTGGAGTCCTGCCCAGGGATCTTCTTTGCATTATAGCTAAAAGAGGCTCATATTCTAGACATTTATAAGACATTTTTGTTCCTACGTGAAATTTGGGCGAAAAAAAGTCCATTCACCTATTTCTCGCATCTGGACTATACCCTGGGG
>NW_007748430.1:10478-11863 GCF_000696425.1 Galeopterus variegatus
AACAGCCTCACTGTGTACTGAACAGAGACTCAGTATGAGGGGTAAGTGCCATAATGAAGCTAAGACGTTTTAGCTTTTATATATTTTTTTCAGTGAAAAGTTCAATGTTGTAAATAATTGGGCTTTTATACTAGTAATATGTGTAAACATTGCCTCACCAACCATATCAAAGACAAGCTTTCATACAGGGTTATAAGAAATTTCCTCTAGAGATAAAATAAAAGTACTGAAAGGTCAAGATATATTTCTCAATTGTCAGAAGTTCTCACAACTTTGGGTCAAAACACACTCTCTAGAAGGTCCTTTTGGAAACGCAAGAAAAGGTAATGCATAAACCCTCAGCAATTCCTACCTATTACTAGCAGCAATATTATCTGTTTGAACAGTCCTTTAATTTTCACAGTGCTACCAGTATATAAGGCAGAGTCTCTATTTTTATTTTTTAATTTATTTTTATTTGTACATATTTATGGGGTAGAGTGTATAATTTCAAAACATGCAATGTATTATATATTATAATATATATTATAGCATTTCCATCACCTAAACACTTACCATTTATTTGTGGTGATTCCATTCAAGATCCTCATTTCTACTTAGAAATATACAATACAATATTATTAGCTATAGTCAGCCTAGAACAGAATTTATTTTCCCTGTCCACCTGTAATTTTGTACCCAGTAATCCACCTCTTCCTCTCCTCCTTCCCTTCCCAGCCGCTAGTGACCTCTCTCCTACACCCTAAGAAACTTCTGTTTTAGAAATGAAGAGCCTGAGACAAGAAAAATTAGGTAACTCAGCTAGGGTAACTCTACCACGTCTCTACCAGGATTTGAAAGCAGCTACTCTAATCCAAATCCTGAATATTTACATAATCCAACACCCAAGTGACCAGCACTGGGTGCATTATATTTACCTGTGAATTTTGTAAAATTGGAAGTGAGAAAGTTAATTGTTCTAAAATGGGGATTGCTGTGGGTGTGAAGCTCAGGAGCAATTGGTGGCCACTGTTCCTCATTTTGTAGAAAAATCAGGTTTTCAGTGACAGAATGTATAATGGGTAGACTTAGATGTAGGGGGTCCTGACATCACTGAAGGTCTTTGTTCCATGAGTTTCTAAGATTGAGCCGTTTGTCTGCACTTTACCAAGTGGGCTGTTTATCTTCCCTTGGATTATGAGAGGCAATGAAGTTCTTCTCCCTTTCCGTGAGATTGTCTTCTGTTTTTATGCAGTTTGTGAGGAAAAGTTTACACACCTCAGTAGCACAAGAGCCCAATTATTTAGAACGTTGAATTTTTTACTGAAAAAAAATCTGAAAGCTGAAATAAAGACATGTTGGAACCTTTCAATTAACACACATATTCAGATATTACTTAATTGATT
>NW_007748431.1:0-211 GCF_000696425.1 Galeopterus variegatus
ACATTTAGGTTGGTTCCTTATCTTGGCTATTGTAAACAGAGCTGCAATAAACATGGGAGTGTAGGTTTCTTTTCAACATTATGATTTCCATTCCTCTGGATATATACCCAGAAGTGGGATTGCTGGATTATATGGAAGATGTACCTGTAATTGAGAAACCTCCATATTGTTTGCCAAAGTGGTTGTAGTAATTTACAGTCCCACCAACAGT
>NW_007748431.1:2915-3369 GCF_000696425.1 Galeopterus variegatus
TGGAATATTATTGAATGTAATTAGTGCCCTTATAAAAAAACATGAAAAAGGTTGTTTCTCTCTGCTCTGCACCACTTGAGAAAAATATTATAACGACCAACTGCAAACCTGAAGTAAGTCCTCATAAGATACTGTAACTGTGGGTACCTTGATTCTGGACTTCCCAGCCTCTGGGACTGTGAGAAATGTTTGTTGTTTAAACTTCACAGTATACAGTAATTTGTTATAGCAGTAGAGCTGATTAAGAAAGCTGATTTTCATTTCTGTCACATTAATTACAATAGCATCTTACTTATTTCTGATTTTCTTTACTTGAGACTTTTTCTTAGTCAGGATAACTTTCTATTAGTTTTGTCTTTTCAAAAATGACTTGATTTTGTTGATTTTCTTAATTGTTTTTCTTTTCTCTATTTTATTTATTTCTGCTCTAAACTTTATAAGTCCCATAGATATA
>NW_007748431.1:4951-7330 GCF_000696425.1 Galeopterus variegatus
TTGTTTAGCTGTAGATATACTTAATAATTTTGTCTCAAGTTTTATGGTATAATTAAAAGTCCTCTATCTATACACCACCATTACAGTATTACAGTATTATGAATTTGTTTATATATTTACCTTAACCGGTAAGTTTTATATTCCCATATGTTTTCATGTTTTTGTTTAGCACTTTTTTGTCTCAATTAGAAGAACTCTATTTAATATTTTTTGTAAGGCGGGTCTAGTGGTGATAAATTTCCTCAGCTCTTGTTTGTTTAAGAAATGTTTTTATCTCGCTGTCATTTTTGCATGACAGTTTTTGTGGATATAATATTCTTTGCTGGCAGGTTTTTTTAAAGCACTTTGAATGTATCATTCCATTCCTTTCTAGTTTCTGGCTGCTCTCTTGTATGCAACAATTCCCTTTTCTTTCTTCTTTTTTTGTTTAGTTCCATAGCTCTTCTCTTTTCTTTGACTTTTGACAATTTGATTACAATGTGTCTTTGTTTATTCTTTCTTGTGTTTGTGAAACTTTTAATGCATTGGGCTTCATAAATCTGGATGCTCATTTTCCTGACCCAATTTAAGATGTTTTCAGCCATTTTTTAAAAATATGTTTTCTGCTGCTTTATTTATTTATTTATTTTCTTCTTTGCTTTTTATAATGCATTTGTTGGTTTGTTGATGGTGTTCCACAATCTCCTTAGGCTTTCTTCACTCTTTTTCTTTTCCTTTTATTTTGCTTCTGTGACAAGATAGTGGATAATTTCATTTCATGATTTCAAGTGACTTATATGTAAATTTGATGATTATTTCTTTTGCTTGATAAAATCTGCTGTTGAAGACTTTTAGTGAATTTTTCTGATTAGCCATTATACTCTTCAGCTTTGGAATTTTTTTTTTTTTTTTTTTTTTTTTTTAATGCTTTCTATCTCTTTGGCAATATTCTTATTTTGTCCAATATTCCTTTCCGAATATTGTTTACTTATCTGCCTTCTCTTGTAACTTTCTAAGCTTCACTAATGAAATTACATTGAATTTTTTGTCAGGCATTTCTTTAATGAGAGTGCTGGAGATCTATTTTATTCCTTTGACTGTGTCATGTTTCCTTCATTATTCATGTTCTTTGTAGCTTTGCAGTAGTGTTTATGAATTTGAAGAAGGAGCCACATCTCCTAGACTGGCTTTCACAAGGAAAGACCTTCCCCATCCAGCTTGGCTACAGATTCTTGAAGCTTCTCAAATGTGTTTTTCTCTTTTGTTTGTTTTTTGTTTTTTGGATTTTTACATGCAGATTCCTAATTAGAGGAGATTTGGTAGTTTCTTTTTCTTTCTTTCTTCTTTTATTTGGGTGTGTGCGTGTGAGAGAGAGAGAGAGAGAGAGAGAGAGAGAGAGAGAGAGGATCCTGTGATCTTTTGCTCCTTCTGTGTCTGACTGCTTTACCATTAGTTAGAACATTGAAGCACAACTCCAATCCCCTCTTTCTTCCCTTTGGAAAAGCCTCAAATTCTGTGCTTTCTCCAAATATCACTGAGCAGTGCTGGATGTAGCAAATCACCCAACAATGTTTGTTTTTAGCTGCCTCCAGCAAATTATGAGGGTTCCATCAATTCTCCCGATAAGTGAAACAGAAACCAGCCCCTCAGACTGTGCAACAAAAATCAAGAAACACTGGAGGCAAACCCCAATTCTCTCCCTCCCTCCTGTGGGAGAAGCCTCAGGTTCTGTGTCATATTTTAATTCCACAGAGCTGTGCTGGCTCCAATAAACTACTTGCCTTTTTTTCTTTGTTTTTATCTGTATCCAGGAATTCAAACTATATCAGTTCTGTCCAGGCTCCATGTAAAGTGAAATACAAATGTTTTGGGCTGACCCCGTGGCTCACTCAGGAGAGTGCAGCGCTGGGAGTGCAGTGGCGCCAGCGCCAAGGCCGCAGGTTCGGATCCTATATAGGGATGGCTGGTGCACTCACTGGCTGAGCGCAGTGCAGACAACACCAAGCCAAGGGTTAAGATCCCCTTACCAGTCAAAAAAAGAGAAAAAAAAAGTGAAATAGAAATGTTTTTTTAGTCAGTGTACTGAAAGATTGGGACATTGGAGGTATGCTCCATTCTGTCTTATTTCCCAACGGAGAAGTAATGGGCCATTGTGATCTCTCTCACTGTTGAGCTGTATTAGCTTGGGTGCATGGTTAATATGGACAAGTTGAAATTCCTATTCTCACCCATTTTAATGTGGCTATTCCCATTTTATGCTCATCTGGAGGACAACAACTACTCAGCTGGATTCTGGACTTCTCATAAAGGTATTTTAGCCTTATATCATTCTTAAATCAGTGCTTCAGTAGGGGGAGTGAGGGCTTTGGCTTTCTTTTTTGGCATATTGCTAACATTACT
>NW_007748431.1:8320-8618 GCF_000696425.1 Galeopterus variegatus
TAACATTACTCCACATCATTAATTTTCACAGTCTACTTAGAGTTAGTACTGCATAACTACGCCTAACATGTAGAGGTCTTGGACTTACAGAAATGCATTTACTCCACCCTATTCATTTGATAAAGTGTATCATATTTCTATACATTAAAAACTCCATACGAAAATGTAATTGTTTTTCTTTATTCATATGTGTTCTGAACAAAGAAGAAACAATAGTCTTATATTTACTCAAATATTTTAATTTCAATGTTTATTTTTTTTGATGACCTATTTTTAATATCTTTATTAATTTATATTA
>NW_007748431.1:8800-9101 GCF_000696425.1 Galeopterus variegatus
AATAGCTTTTTTGGTTCCCATTGACCCCATCCTTCTGAGGGGTGTCAGATGCCAACCCGCACATATATGGATTGGTATTTCATAAAAGAAACCCTGACATTAAGACTCTCAGAGCTTATATAGGAGTAAAATTGTCATCACCTTCCTGTCCCGAGAGAGGACATAACTTTGGAGAGGCAAATCTCTCACTAATTATTTATCTACCCTTTAAGTCCCAAGTCTTGTTCGTTAAGATAGGTTTTAGGTTTCTTCACTCAGAAAGCCTTAGCTGCGGGGAAACATGAAAATGTTCACTTCCTGA
>NW_007748431.1:11372-11863 GCF_000696425.1 Galeopterus variegatus
AATTGTAACAGAGGGATACTCATTCTGTGTACTTAACCTTCATTCAATTGTTGACTACATTTCAGAATCTGCCTGATTTATTCTATCTCTAGTATTTTCAAGTAGTCATCCATTGTGTTTTTTCCAGAGTCTATAGTTGTTATCTTCAAAAGTGTTGGTCCGCTAGGGACTTAGTGTGACCAGATGAAGAATTTCTGTTTGCCTTTACTTTTATTNGGAAATATAAAATTATATAGGTATTTTAAGAAGAAAAATTAATTCAAGAAATTATATGCCTACATTATTAAAAAGCTTCAAAAAGTCAAGAGACAGTCATTGGAGTTATTGATTTAATAACAAAGGACAGTGACTGAAATTCGTAGGTCAAGTAAACACTGCTACTACTGCTGTCACCATTTTTTTTCAGCCTTCTCTCAATACCTACAAAACGAAGGAGCAGAAACTGAGTCTAAATTCTGTGATATAGTGTCAACATCCAGATTTCTATTATT
>NW_007748432.1:0-267 GCF_000696425.1 Galeopterus variegatus
GCAGGTCTTTTCCAACTCACCCTAATTTCTAGAATGTACCCCTTCAGAGTTCTGAAAGCCTGGAACATTTACTGGAGATTCCCGTCTGGTTTCTAAACTCTAATTTTTGTCTTTCTAGTCTCCTGAGTAAAAAACAAACAAACAAACAAACAAAAAACCTATTTTTAGCTCTTAATTGCTTCTTCTGGAACTGGCAGAAGGGAAATGAAGTTCTTCTGAAACTTTTAAGAAAAATGAAGACCCAAATGTCAGCCAAATTTCTCCAGG
>NW_007748432.1:2392-3739 GCF_000696425.1 Galeopterus variegatus
GAGGAGCGATCAGAATTACCTAGTCTACCACAATTGAATGCACAACAAAAGCCTAATTTTTTTTTTTTTAAATGAATTCATACCTTGCCATGTTCATAAAGGGACCAAAAAAACTTAATAATCTAGTGGATAAAAAAGATTTGTAAACAAATTCATTACAATTCAGTATGAATTAAAAATAGGTGGGCCGGCCCGGTGGCGCACTGGATAGTGCGCCGCTTGGGAAGCGCGGTGGCGCTCCCNATGTGTAATAACTGCTTCAGGCAAAAATCATCAATTGAAGGGCCAGCCCTGTGGCTCACTCAGGAGCATGCAGTGCTGGTAGCGCCGAGGCCGCAGGTTTGGATCCTATATGGGGATGGCCAGTGCGCTCACTGGCTGAGCGTGGTGCAGACCACAGCATGCCGAGGGTTGCGATCCCCTTACCAGTCAAAAAAAATCATCAGCTGAAGCTAAAAAATTGAATAGAGACTGTTGAGGAACACAGTTTCAAAGTATCACTCCAAAGATCACTTCTTAATTACAAAAAGAAAAAGATACCTTTATAATGAAGAAGTCTGGTAGACACCATCATAACCAAATGACCAGATAATCAATTCTGACATTACCAGCTCTGTAACAGACACCATGTGCCTCCTGAAGTGATGCACTGAAGAGGGCACATCACCTATGCAATGCTCCTGTCAAAAATATTTAACCTGCAGCTGATCATGTGAAAAATCAGGCAAATCTAAACTAAGGGATAGAACCATTGGCTTGGATTCTTCAAAAATGTCAGTGTCATGAAAGGCAAAAAAAAAAAAANCATGTAGTTAATAATTAAAAACCTAGGAGTAGATTCTATCATTTGTGGACAGGTTATCAAAGTAATAAGAGAAGTAGGCCAAGAATAGAACCAGGGAAGACCACCCTTAAAAATGGTTAAAATGGTAAATTTTGTGTTATGTATGCTTTATCATAATAAAAAAAATACACACACAAAAAAGAAAAAAGGCAAGCAGACTACCGTGTTGTGCCATAAAATATGAAAGTGCTACACAGATAGGGACATACGAATTATACATAGGAGCCATCTTGAGAGGGTCCTAACCTGACCAGATTTGAGACATTTTGAACATAAAAATGAATAACGACAGAAATGGATAAGAATCCATACTGTCACACACAAAAAAATTAAATTAAAATATAAAAATGAAAAATGGAGTGGAGAGGTAGGGTCTTGATTACAAAAGAATGCTAATTAAAACAGAAAGAATAACAGAAATAGAAAATCACCATCTTATAATATGTGTAATAACTGCTTCAGGCAAAAATCATCAATTGAAGGGCCAGCCCTGTGGCTCACTC
>NW_007748432.1:5311-6446 GCF_000696425.1 Galeopterus variegatus
AAAAAAATAAAATAAAATTATATAACTACAAATGCAATGTGTGATTCCTGGGTGGAGGTGATTTTGAAAAAAATAAAAAGAAATTATAAAGGACATTATCGAGACAACTGGAGAAATGTAAATATGAACTGCATATTCAAGAGCATTCTATCAAAGTAAAACTTTCTGTGTTTGATAATCAGTTATGTAAGAGAATGCACTTGTTTTTAGGAGATACATGCTGATGTATTTACAGAAAAGTGACCTAATATCTACAACTAAATCTCAAATGGTTCAGAAAAAATACACATACATGTTATATATGAGTATGCTTCAAAAAGTTTGTGGAAAAATGGAATTGAAAGACAGTGCTAATCTTTCCATGAACTTTTTGAAGACCCCTCATACACAGGCACATACATATTATATAAAAAGAGAAAAAAATATGTTAAGATGTTAACAATTAACAATTGTTGGATCTAGGTGAACAGTATACTGGTGATCCTTATGTTCTTGCAAGTCTTCAAAATAAAGACTTGGAGGGAATAAAATAGAGAAGTGTTTTAGTCCATTTTGTGTTGCTATGACAGAATTACCTGAGACTGGGTAATTTATTAGGAAAAGAGGTTTATTTGGCTCACAATTCAGGGACAGCTGCATCTGGCGTGGGCCTTAGGCTGCTTCTACTCATGGCGGAAAGTGGCAGGGAGCCAGCGGATACAAGCAGATCACATGGCAAGAGAGGAAGCAAGCAAGAGAGGAGGTGCCAGGCTCTTTTAAACAACAAGCTCTCGTGGGAACTAATAGAGCGAGAACTCACTCATTAATCCCCCCTCTCCCAGGGAAGCATTAATCCATTCATGAGGGATCCGCCCCCATGACTCAATCAGTTTCCAACACTGCCACATTGGAGATCAAATTTCCATGAGTTTTGGAGGGGACAACACATCCAAACTACATCAATAAGTATTACTGATATGGAAAGATATTCATAACAATAACATTATGTGAGAAAATTACATTGTCTTTCAAAAGTATACATTTATCTGCAATTCACATTGGCATGAATAGGGGGAGAAGAAGTTGAAGAGCAAGGGTATCTCCTCAGCCACATTTCTTGAAAGAACCCATGATGCTTAAACTTTCTCATCTCCTA
>NW_007748432.1:6700-11862 GCF_000696425.1 Galeopterus variegatus
GAGAAGAAGTTGAAGAGCAAGGGTATCTCCTCAGCCACATTTCTTGAAAGAACCCATGATGCTTAAACTTTCTCATCTCCTATTCATGGAAATGTAAATACAGTCTGGTGGTAGGTACAAGAGGGTCAAACAGGGATTTTTTTTTTTTTTAAACGATGAATATGATCTTAGAAAAGGTAAAAAAACCAATGGAGAGAAAGATTAGAGCTACAGTTGAGACTGAATATGTCCCTTCGTGGGTCATAATCTCAAATATCATTTACTTTCTTGGCTTCTTTAGTGAAATTCTATATAACCCCTCCTATTTTTCTTCTGATGACCACTAGCAGACTTCCTTTCTTTATTGCTCCCTCTCTTCTGCTCTTCAATACCTTGAAAAGTTCAGTCATCTTTCCAGTTTAAATCCTCTCTTCTATACTAACTACTTCAAAATCTACATTTCTGGCTTTCTTATCTCCAGGATTTAGAAAGAGGATAAAAGACATTTTACATGAATAGACACCATGACATCAACTCATTTGCAAATTTGATCTCAATATCACTCTCTCCCAGATTTTCCTTGTTAACGTTTCTGTCACAAAGTTACCACAAATTGTTTCTTTAAAATCTCTCACCAATTTTGACACTTCATTCTCACAAAGCCTAGGAAGTATCAGTTGTTAATGAATGTATGTTGAAAATATAACATACATTTTGTTCAGTACTTCATTTCAGAATTTATGTTGAAAATATAAATACTACCCCTTTTGTTCAGTACTTCATTTCACCCTTAGATTATTATAAATGGGTCAACTCAACCTCTGTCTTCCCTTCCTCTGATGATATAGGCTAATGCTTCACTTAAATTAAACCTTGTTAAACCACTATTTTAGTCATACTACTTCTTTTAATAAGAACTGCAATTGCTCCTTATTATAAATTCCTATATAGCTTTCAAGTCATTTTACAATCCAGTTCCCCCCCAACAATCTTTAGAGTACCATAGTGCTAACATTTGACTTAGAAAAATTCAATTACACTCGTTCAGCAATAATGATTTTTTAAAAATGTACCAGCAATGCAACTGCTATTCTACTCAATGAATGTAATCAAACATTAAAATGTTAATGTACATAAAGAAAATCTAACAAAAGGATATATACATTTTGATAATGTCCTGAAAAGTAAAATGCCCAAATAAGTAGTTTCGCCATACCCTTTCATGTCTAAAAACAGTTGAGAACCAGACAAATACTGACTAAAAGTTGAAAGAATTATCTTAAAAATCAACCTCTAAAGAGAAAGATGACCATGAACAGGAAGAACCACCAAGTTAGAATCTTTATAAATTTTCAAAAGTGAAATTCTTGAATATTTTATAAATAAGATCTTGCTGTTATTACATACATAATAAGTTTACACATGCATATTAAGGCATAGAACTATGCATAAAATGACATACATTTTATTGGTGATTTCTGAGAGTTAAGAATTTGGGAGGGGGTAGCGGGGGGCATGGCTGGCTGGTACAGGGATCCGAACCCATGATCTTGGTGTTATAAGGCTGTGCTCTAACCACTGAGCTAACTGGCCAACCCAATACCTTATATTCTCTTGTCTGCTCCTGACCAATCATATTCCCCATTACACCAACTTTAGCAAAGATCATTTCTTAGCTGTTCTTTTGTTTCTCAGCTTTGGAAGTATCCCTCAGCATTATATTTCATTTCCCCTGGTTTTAAACTGTATATGAATAAAATCATACTGCATATATTCTACAGCTAACATTCACCAAACTTTTAAAATTTTTTATTTTGGAATTTTTCTAACATATGAAGGTACTTCTAAAAGTTTGTGGGTGGGCCGGCCCAGTGGTGCATTGGAGAGTGCGCCGCTTGAGAGCGCGGTGGCACTCCCGCTGAGAGTTCGGATCCCATGTGGAGACCGGTTCCCGCTCACTGGCTGAGTGCGGTGCGGGCACAACACCGAGGGTTGCAATCCTGTTGCCGGTCCCCGGTAGGGGCGTGACACCGAGGGTTGCGATCCCGTTACCGGTCAGTAAAAAAGACAAAAAGAAAAAAAAAAAAAAGTTTGTGGGAAAACAGAATTGGAAGTTAATATAAATCTTTCCACAAACTTTTTGAAGCACCTTTGTATACAAAAATAGAATAATATAATGAAGCTTTATATACCCATCATGTAGTTTCAACAATTATCACCATTTTACCATTCTCTTACTTGATCTATATTGGCATTGTTTTTACAATCATCACCATTTCTGTATCTACCATTAACTTATTTCTCTTCTAAATACCATACTATTATATATAAAACCATGATTAATTTATCCATTATACCCTTTTAGACATGATATGGGGCTTTAGATATAACAATTTGCATATATGTCTAATAGTGCACACATTCAAAAGTTTCTCTGCAAAAGATACATACACATATGCATACATATACACACACTTAGGAATGGAATTGATGCTTGTTAGATATATGCATGTATACATATATACATGTGGAAATGGAACTGATGCTTCTTAGGATGCATAAATGATCAACTTTAATAAGGAGTACCAAAAGATGACTGTAACAATTTAATCTAACATCAACAATGGTGTGTGAGTTCCTGTTGTACCACTTTTTACGAAGACTTAATATTAATTTTAAGACTTAATATTAAGTTAATATTAATATTTAATTTTATGATGTAATAGGTACAGTCTTTTGCTGCTGGCTATGATGAAGTAAATGATACCATCCCTAATGAAAATAACCATAAAACTGAAACAAAGTAACTATTTTTAGGCACTGGACAACAGGCAATGTAAGACTGTGATCTCTGAGAGAAGAGAAGCTTACAAGGTGGGTTCCACAATCACCCCAGCTCTCTTTCTGGGTACAGTTTCCCAACAATGGCACAGCAAGCTTCAGCCCGAGCAAAGCATTGCTGTGCTTATGAGCTGAGAAGGTAGTTCTTACAGTTCAGAGCAGCTGAAGCAGTGGAATATGTTGAACAGAGCATTGGAGAATAAGACGCTATGCAGGTTTGAACGGGGCAATAAGTCCATGTGATGGTCAGACCCTTGTGTGTATTTAGCTGGAGGTTGAGCTACACATGCGTAGGACAAGACTACCTGAGAAACACCGCAAAGGAGCTGTTGTGGAGTTCAACTGAACAGATAAACTAAAGGTCCAACAGAGCTGGGAGATGATGAGCATACAGGCCTAGTTGAGAACAGAGGAGGGTCTCATAAACCACTCATTAACACTATGGCATTCAGCTGAGAGATACACCTTAGAAATTAAGCCATATCAGAGAATAAGGTCCACACCCTGGAGTAAGACCTACTCTAGACTCCCTAGCAAAGCCTAAACACAAAACTTGACAAGATCCAGAGGAGATACAGAGTTTGAAGGTTAAGTTTTGTCAAATTAGGAGTTCCACAGATCTGACTTAACAAAGAGTAAAATCAAGCCTTCCAAGTTGACCAACCAGAGAACAACAACAAAACATCTTCAAAGACAAATGACATAATCTATCATCTGTACAGTATAATATCTATAATACGCCATATAAAATTTTTTAAATTACTAGATATGAAAAAAAAAAGGGAAATGAAACCCAAACTCAAGAAAAAAAAAAAAAGGCAGGAAACAGAAATGGTCCCCTGATCTCTCAAAAGCTGAATTTTAAGACAAGGACTCCAAAGCAACAATTATAAATATGTTTGAAGGAACATATAAGGAAAACATGGTTTTAATTAGTAGATAGGGAATCTCAACAGAAAAATGCAAGTTACAAAAAAGGGAAATTCTAGAACTGAAAAATTTATACTAGGATGGGCTTAAAAATAGAGTTAAGATGGTAGACAAAAATTAGTAAACATGAAGATGGGTTGATAAACATATCCAGTCTATAGAAGTAAGAGAAAAAAAGATTTAAGAAAACAGAACCTTAAGGACCTAGAAAACATTATCAATTGGTATAAACATACACGTATTTGAAATTCCAAGATAAAAAAGTAAATAAGGAGCAAAAAAAATTTGAAGGAATAACGGCTGAAATTTTGCCAAATTTGATGAAAAACATCAAATTACTGGCTAAAGAATTTTAATTAATTCTAAATCGGATACATCAAAACACATATAGCAAAACTGCTTAAAATTAATGGTAAAGTGTAAATCTTGAAAGCAGCCAGAAGAAAGACATTTACATATAAGGGAACAAGAAAATAAATAATGGCTGACTTCTCACTAGAAACAGTAAAGGCCAGAGGACAATTGTCATTTTTAAGATAATATTCCAAAGGAAAAACTGTCAATGCACATTCTATATTTTGTGAAGATTCATTCAAAAAGAAATAAAGATAAAGACATTATCACGCGAATGAAAGCTGAGGTGACTTGTTGCCCACAGACCTCCACTACCACAAATGCTAAAAATGCTTTTCAGACTAAAAGGGAAATTATATCAGATATAACTTAAATTACAGAAAGGAATAAAAAGGGTAAATGTAAGACTGTATTTTTTCTTTTCACGATTTCCTTAAAAAACAGCTGACAGTTTAAAAATAAAATTAAAATTAAAATTAAAATCTTAAAAGTTTTAAGATTGATGTAGAATATGCCAAGGTACTTCGAAAAGTTCATGGAAAGATTCATATTATCTTTTAATTCTTTTCTTCCACAAACTTTTTGAAATATTCCCTTATGTAAAAGGATATGACAACAATATCTCAAAGGCTGGAAGGGTTGGTAATGGAATTATATTTTTGTAAGGCTATTATATTTGTAAGCCAAAAAGTATTAAATATCAGGTGAGAAAAGTATGAAGCACAATAATGATTCAAAACAGATTTTGAAAAGTTAAGAAGGCATATTATTAGCTCTAGAGTAGCCACTATAAAAAATGTTTAAAGAGGTATACAGCTAAGAAGCCAAAAGAGGAAATATAATGGAATACTATAAAATAGGAGATTAACCCAAAAGAGAGCACAAAAGGAGTAACAATAGCAAGGGAACAAAAACATTAAAACATAATAATACACAATTATATGATGTCTACAAGAAAACTTCTTTTAAAATAAAGGCACAAATAGGATGAAAGTTAAAAAAAAAGAAAAACACAGCTGGCAAAGTTGGCTTCAAGATAGAGTATTAGGGGCTGGCTG
>NW_007748433.1:0-8997 GCF_000696425.1 Galeopterus variegatus
ACGGCCGGCCAGAATGGGTGGTCTTGAAATTTAAACCACACCATCATTCCTCTTTCAACTGTAGGAGGCTCCTGTGTCAGAGCCATACTGGCAAGTTGTCCCCCTAGTTTACCACCAGCCATTTTAGCCTTGCGGATGGGATTCCTAGACATCGACTTAGCAGGAGGTCGGTGTTCTTGCAGTCCTTTTGAACAAAGTGCTGCTTGTAGCTTCCTAATTCGGTCTGCCAGAGGGAGGGAGTAACATGGACTCATGGGAGGGGGCCGGGTGGGGGCAGGGGTCCCTGAAGGAGCTGCCGCCCCTTCCATACCTGGCTTCGAGGGCCCCTCTCCAGGGTCCTCAGCATTCCCTGAGAGGGCTGAGCACAAAGAGCGGGTAGCCAGGGTCTTTGTCCAGGTGTCCTGTGCCTCTGCGTTCAGAGCTATGGGCACAGTGGGGATGATACCCGGTGGCCGGGATGGGGCAATCTGTCCATCATTAGCACATGCACCCTCCTCCAGGACTGTGGGTCGAAGGGACTTAGCTGTGGAGGCTTGTGCCTTTGCCTTGCCCTCTTTCTCACCCTCATGTCCCGACAGTGTCGGGAAATCATGGCACGTGCTGGACCTCCGTGATGCTTTTATTTGCCTTTCTGCTTGAGCATTCGCAGAGGGAGTGTGCACCTGTGATTTGTCACCGCACGAGGCATCCTCACTCTCTGCACCAACTGGCAGTGATCCTGAGGCTTCTCTCTTCCCAGCACTCCTCCAAACGACCCCTTTGTGTTTGCCATACTTTTTACGAGGGGGTCTACTTGCCAGCTGTTGAGGTACCTTCTGAGAGGGCGTACTGGTCTGCTGGTCATCAGGTTTTCTTCCTCGGCCCAGTATTTTTCTCTCATCCAGCTTCTCCAGTACCACTTTCTGGACTTTTCTGCACTCCTTTTCCTCTCCCGCTGGGGCACTGACCTTCCACTGCGCCCCTGCCGAGGANAAGCCACCGTGTAACCTAATTGTAACTAGTGCATGTGGAAGAGCATCCGCATGGGGACGTGGGTGTCATGTCAGGGATCCCGTTTCTCTCGGACCCTCTGCGGCTTCTGACATCCTTGGGCTTAAACCTAAGAAAATGCCTCATTAGTTTTTTGCCTTCCTAGAGTGACCATGCCTCCCAGTCCGTCCCAAGAAGCCTGAGGCCATCTCCTACATATCGATGCTGNGCTTGTAGCTTCCTAATTCGGTCTGCCAGACGGAGGGAGTAACATGGACTCATGGGAGGGGGCCGGGTGGGGGCAGGGGTCCCTGAAGGAGCTGCCGCCCCTTCCATGCCTGGCTTCGAGGGGCCCTCTCCAGGGTCCTCAGCATTCCCTGAGACGGCTGAGCACAAAGAGCGGGTAGCCAGGGTCTTTGTCCAGGTGTCCTGTGCCTCTGCGTTCAGAGCTATGGGCACAGTGGGGATGAGACCCGGTGGCCGGGATGGGGCAATCTGTCCATCATTAGCACATGCACCCTCCTCCAGGACTGTGGGTCGCAGGGACTTAGCTGTGGAGGCTTGTGCCTTTGCCTTGCCCTCTTTCTCACCCTCGTGTCCCGACAGTGTCGGGAAATCATGGCACGCGCTGGACCTCCGTGATGCTTTTATTTGCCTTTCTGCTTGAGCATTCGCAGAGGTAGTGTGCACCTGTGATTTGTCACCGCACGAGGCATCCTCACTCTCTGCACCAACTGGCGGTGATCCTGAGGCTTCTCTCTTCTCGGTACTCCTCCGAACGACCCCTTTGCGTTTGCCATACTTTTTACGAGGGGGTCTACTTGTCGGCTGTTGAGGTACCTTCTGGGAGGGCGTACTGGTCTGCTGGTCATCAGGTTTTCTTCCTCGGCCCAGTTTATTTCTCTCATCCAGATTCTCCAGTACCACTTTCTGGACTTTTCTGCACTCCTTTTCCTCTTCCGCTGGGGCACTGACCTTCCACTGCGCCCCTGCTGAGGAGCCCATGGATTCCATTTCAGACTTTGTTAGGGCCCTTATGTCTGTGCTTTTCACCTGGGAGGTTGTACTGGTCTGCTGGTCATCTGGTTTTCTTCCTCGGCCCAGTTTTGGTCTCTCATCCAGCCTTTGCCCAGTTTTGTTCTCTCATCCAGCCTTTCCAGTACCACTTTCAGGACTCTTCTGCACCCCCTTTCCTCTCCCTCTGGGGCATTGACCTTCCACTGCGCCCCTGCCGAGGAGCCCATGACTTCTGTTTCAGACTTTGTTAGGGCCAATATGTCTGTGCTTTTCACCTGGGAGGTTGTACGGGTCTGCTGATCATCTGTTTTTCTTCCTCGGCCCAGTTTTGTTCTCTCATCCAGCTTCTCCACTACCACTTTCAGGACTCTTCTGCACCCCCTTTCCTCTCCCTCTGGGGCATCGACCTCCACTGCGCCCCTGCCGATGAGCCCATGCCTTCCTTTTCAGACTTCGTCAGGGCCGTTATGTCTGTGCTTTTCACTTTAATCGTTTCATTTCCTGAGAGGTGATGATGAGGGGCGGAGGTATCTGGCTGTCATTCCCACTGCTGAGTCTGGTCTTCCCCCAAATCCCTTTCCCTAAAACGCCTCCTTTGACTCCGGAACGCGAAGCGTTCCCAGCTTGCATGGGTTGTCCTCCTCCACCTGGTTCTCCCTGAGACGCTTGTACACGTGTTTTCAGTGGAAAGACCTGGAGGAGACTGGAATAGGGAAAAGGAAAAGAAGAACCGTATCAGGAAAGAATTCCTTTTGTGAAACTAGAAGCACTATGCTCAAGGAGAATGACGAGATAAAACAATGTATTAAAAAAGTGGGCCTTAGACCGAGGGGAAGATGAGTGGCTAGCATTTTGGGAAAAATATGGAATGTGCTGGAGGAGTTCTATGACAGTCCGAAGCCACCGTGTAACCTAATTGTAACTAGTGCATGTGGAAGAGCATCCACATGGGGACGTGGGTGTCATGTCAGGGATCCCGTTTCTCTCTCTTGGACCCTCTGCGGCTTCTGACATCCTTGGGCTTAAACCTAAGAAAATGCCTCATTAGTTTTTTGCCTTCCTAGGGTGACCATGCCTCCCTGTCCGTCCCAAGAAGCCTGAGGCCATCTCCTACATATCGATGCTGGAAGCCAGCCCCATGTCATGTTCAAGAGCATGACTCAGAATCCAGAGGTCTGTGAGGTCATCCTGATGATTCCTGGCTGTTATCGTTAATAGGGATTGCTGCAGACACCAGTCATTGGCTGCGACCTGCACCTCTACGCTGTGGTGCAAAACTCTTGTCTCCCAACACCAAAGCTGTGATGTTGGCTATGAAGACATGTGTGTATAGAGTGAGGTGCAAAGATGATCGTACCCCCAAATGTCAACATGAGATGGCTGCGAGTGAATTGGGAAGTCTTACCGAACGTCACGTGGACGGAGGCTGGTCTGGTTCTGTGAGCTAGATCTCTTGTTTCTCACATTCCAACAGCTTGTCCGCACACCCTTTACCCAGGTGCGTGCATCTGAAGGGCACTGTTCTGTGGCCACTAGTGTGGATACTCAGTACCTATGTACCATGTTCTCATGCTAATCTGGAAAATTCAAAAGAGGAAGCAACGTGAGCCAATGAAGTGTGGAAAGAATGATCCCGTTCCCTTCACCAACTCTGGGATGCATGCCTTTTTGAAACAGAGCTGATATCTGAATCCCATCCATAATGTAGATGCCATCTTTATTTTCCTTCCCTTGCATTCCAAAATATTTCCACAGTATGCTGCTTGGCGTATGCTAGACTCTCCCTGCGTCAGAACAGGGGGAAACAGTGCTTTGGGGGTCGCATATGCCATGGACACATGGATTTAACATTAGTCGTGTGTTTGTGACCATCTGTGTGAGTGTAACGAAAATGGGGTTTTTGACGTTATTGTGTTTTTCTGATTCTCTAATCACATTGAATGAGCTTGCGAGAACACGACATGCATAGAAAGATGTGTACAGGGGCTGGCACCTTACAGATGCTCACTCTGAGGACGATGGTGTATGTGCTTCCAGCGCACTACCTATGCCTCCATGTTCATGTGCAAGCACGTACTGTGTTACACTACAGTTGCTAACATGAGAGCATAATTGGATATATTTCCTAGTTAATGTCCATTCTCCTATGTCATTTCCGCGAGTCTCGTTACGCCAAAATTTTCCTGATATTTCCAAACTCTCATGGAATTTCCGACATTACAGGAATGTGTTCTGCAGAAGCTGCAATTGTTTTATCCGTCCTACTTTTCCTATCTTTCCACCCCCAATACTCCGTTCATATGTCCTAGTTTTCTCTATACGTCGTCCAAATAAGTGTCATCACTGTTTTCTGCACTTTACCTGGTGCAGTATTGACTTCACATAGTATGTTTTGTGATGCGAAACTTCTCTCCTTAACAAAGGAGTGTATGTATATCTTTGTTCACGAACACTGCTCGGCATAACAGGAAATGTGTCACGATGATGAAATACACGTACCTTGGGGACGACAATCTGCACAGAATCTTCCCTGAACGAGGGTGCTCACTCAAGGGTGCTGGGCTCTCAAGCCCAGGGTTCACCTGAGAACACACAACTACAGGAGGAAGGAATAACAGGTGACTCGACCGCTTTGGTCTGCCCTCAGCTGGACCTGCTAGACCCTCTTAGAAAACAGGTGTGATAGAGCACCCTCAAGCGTGACCACCCACACCCCAAAACACAAGCACGCACTCTTTCTCCCACTCGCACACACACTCTCACGCCCAGATACATGGAGATGTTAGTAACCCAAGATGCCTGGCGTGGAAACCTACAATCCAGCTCGCTGTCTGTACACATCCCCGATGTAGTTGCTTCCAATAGGAATGCAACTTTGCGTTCCGTTTAGTTCCTCGTTTTGAAAGCACACACGGAAAAATCTAAAATGATCTTCAAAATTGACAAAGAATGAGCATAGTAAGCATCAGTAATCCAATCACCCAGGAATTCTTGATGCAATCACGTGAGTCCATGCGTTCCAGGATTTTTATACATACAGATATATATATTTATAGATATAGTTCTCTGAATCCCTTTTCAACGTATGCAACAAATATATCTTTATAACACAGTCAGAACACCTTAAGAATTGTACAGCCTCCCTGGATATTATTCATTACTCACATTTGGCTGCTCTTTTGCAGTGTGAAACCTTTTCAGAGAACACTTTCAATAGATACAAAACGGCAATCTCAGTGATTTTTCTGATTACAAATTCTGATGCTTCCTTAACAGACACAATCAGAAGGGAAGTGTTTTAAATCAAAACAGTACATACTCCTCTCACCAAACGCTTTGGGCCATGGCCTGAAGAGCTTCTATCAAGGGTCTGCATAGAGTCTTCATGAAAATTTACGTTCCTGTTTTGTCCTAATGGGAATATGGCTCTCTTCCCTCCCTCTGAAGAGACAGGTAGGTAAGTTAGGCAGCCAGATAGGTAAATAGATGGATGGTAGTAAGGTGGATGGTGTACAGTTAGATACATAGATACGTAAAGGCAGAGCGACACAGAAATCGACATAGAGGTAGATGGTGATACATAAAGACAGATGAATATAGAGATAGAAAAAGACGGATAATATGCAGTAGATAGACCGTGGTAGGTAGATGTACGGAATGAAAAGGAATGATTAGTAGAAGACACATAGATGAGAGTTAGGGACAAAGATACATGGATACAGAAGTAGACATATATAAATATCCTCATCTCGAAAATTGACGGTTGAGAGATATAAAGAATGGCAAAATAGACTGACAGATGAACAGCTAGACAGATATAGCTACCAACGGAGATAGAGATAGATAAAGATAGGGAGATGATAAACAGGTGAGAGAAGGATATAGATAGATAGATGCATAGAGATACATAAATACACGTAGATGAAGATAATCAAATATTAAACTTTTCTTACTCCCCAGGAACATGTGAGAACATTAGAACCTCGATAGCAGCAGAATAAGTTGGTAAATTGATGCCAGGATCTAGGAGGGCTTGGTGTGAAAATGAGTCCAGTATTTTGGTGCGACGTCAAAGCAAAAACTGCCTGCAGAGTGAGAATACGCAGATGACAACAAAAGAGAAATACTTTCTACATAGAGACTCCACAATCTGTAACGTCAGAGTCAAATTCAAATCACCAAGAAGTAGTGTTTCCAAAGAGAGTAGCGTAATCCTTCGGACCATCCCTTTTCTTCTGTTGCATCTGTTCCTTAGCAGAGGAGTGAAAGAACAAGATAACAATGAGCATTGACTTCTCCAGTCGACAACCGTGATTTGGGGAAAGATTACCTTGGAAGCCCTGTCACATGGGAAGTTCTGTTACCTGCTTTCCCTAGCGAGGGCTTTATTTACACCTTAGGCGAAAACTAAATAACACAATTCTCAGGAAGTTGTCTCAAAGTGGGGCCCCTATCTCGACATGACCCCCACACGGTTCCCCAGAGGCAGGAAATTCTCTCATCTTCACATGATGCCCCCTCTACCATGACTACATGTGAATTGGAGCTTCTGTGCACCTACTGGGTTTGTGATGGCAAACCTTCCTAAAGAGACATATTTCCATAAAAAGATGAGCTGGCAGATCCCTATATTGTAATAAAGGCACAAGTTGAAAACATTTTTTTTTTTTAAATAAAGAAAACACCTTCAATCCTCTTCTTGCACCCTTCCTTTGCCAGATTCACTCCGCAGCAAGTTTCATGCATTTTTCTTAAAAAGTCTTCGGTTTCATAGGATCACCATGCATGGGTGCAATAACAGGGTGCGAATGAATGCCTTTCCATTTTTCTCTTATTTTGTTCGTTAAATTTATGCATAGCGGTCATGCCTACGTGGAGAGTGGGGTTGTTATGTACTTAATGGGTAACTGTACTCATAACAAACTGAAGAATCTTGATTGGCCCTCAGTTTATTTTCCCTGTCCCCGCCCCACAGGAATAAAAGACAGTAGACTCGTCGCCTTCCATATGATGAGCCATGATCCTCAATACAAGTACCCACATTCAAATGACCACCTCCCGGCCGTCTCCACGGGAAGCGAACCTGCCGCCCAGGTCCTGGACAGCCATGCGAGGCCGCTGCCCGGTCGCCGGCCCAGAAGCTCCTGTTGACCATCAGGGGACCAAGTGTCCGTCCTTATGGGCGGCAGGCAAGGCAGGAGGGGCAGACGTGGACGGTCCCTTCCCCGTCAGACCGCACACACGTCGCCCGTCTCCACACGCCCAGCGCCCTCGCCTGCCGGGCCCACGTCACAGACCCCAGGTGACCAAAGCCTAAGCCAGGACTTCTCCTGAGATGTCCGCTGGGCCCTCCCCGCACCCACGCCCTCATGCCCTTGGGCTGCGGGACCACGCTGACCAGCCAGTGGGCACCTCACCTGAGGAACCCTCAGGCGACTGGAGGCCTCAGTGGATTCCTCGAGCCTGCTGGCGACGTGTCTCTGAGGGCCTGGGGGCACGCGCCTGCTCAGCAGCAGCCAGCCTCCCTGATTGGCGGTGCATGAGGGAGGCAGGGCCGTGCGGAACCACGCCCCCTGCAGGCACGCCCCCCAGCGGACGGGCCGCGCAGTACCATCCTGCCTTGGCTGCGGGTGGCTTTCCAGGGCTCACTGTCCCAATGGGTGGCTCATGAAGGGAGCAGGGGAACTCCTCTTCCAGCTGATCTTCCCCAGGGCTTCGGTCAGCTGACGGGGCTTCTGGGGCAATGTGCTCTGCTGCCTGTAGGATTTCAACATCTCTCTGCCATCCCGCATTTGCCCTTTGATCCGCAACCAGGCTGCTTCCTGCAAAAGCTTCTCCCGGGGCATCCTGGGCACCCGGTGGGAGCCGGGCTTCCGAGACGCCAATCTTCTGCCGGGTGGCATCAGATCTCTGCTAGAAGGTGGCTGCACGCATTGCCTGGCTGAGAAACCTCGGCTGGGTCCCAACTTGGGATCGGACTCTTTCAACTCCTGTTCTGCCCTTGAGCCTTCCCTTCGCAGCCGCCCAGCATTTCAGGAAGACCTCGCCCAGGGAGGTGTGTGCCATCTTGAACCTCCCAACCAGCCCAGAGCAGCTTAGACTGTGCCGTACCCTGAAGTCCGTTCATTTCTTGGCTACAACACAGAAAGTTGTCCATTTCAACTTCGTTTCCAACTGTTCACATAGCTCCCCTCGATTTTCTGTTTTCATGCTTTGAATGACCGGCTGAAGGCTCTGGAGATTAGTGAATAAACGTGCTCAGCTGTATTAGGCAGGCTTCCCCAGAGAAAGGGAAAAAGAAGCACCCGGGTATATGTGTCTGTGTGTGTGCACGTTTGTGCATGTGTGATGATATGTAATATTACATTTCATATATGTTTAAGTGGTGTTATTTAATATATGTGAAATAACGTATATATGTTTTAGGTGATTTATTTTGAGGAATTAACACACGCATTGTGTGTTGGGGGGGACGAATCCATGAGGATCTTCATACAAACCTCTAACTCCTGTGAAGCCTTGACAAGTTTCAAACAAACACTCCTAATTTCTTTATGCCACATACCCAAACCCTCAAAATCCTATTAGTCCTCCCCGGTTATTTGGCCATAAGATGTACTGGGGAATGAGGCCGGCTTCGTAGTTAGACAAACTCGGGCCCTGACAGTAGGTGGTCTGGAGCAGATTTCTTCACCTCACAGGTTCTCAGAGTCCTTTTCCGCACATGAGGATAACCCCATCAAACTAGCAAAATTGTTGAGAGGATTAGATATATGAGGGGTCTTCAAAAATTTCACGGAAGGATTCTTGTTATGTTTTAGTTCTATTTTCCATGAACTCTTTCCTTATTGACTTATAATTGATTATACACATATTTGAGGTACAGAGGTGACTATCAATACCTGTGTACAATGTGTGATGATCAAATCAGGATAAATCATTACAATATGTCATCCTTATTAGCACCTATTCATCTGTTTCTCGCTTACCCTCTCCCACTCCCCATTTGCC
>NW_007748433.1:9997-11862 GCF_000696425.1 Galeopterus variegatus
ATTTATTTATTTCTTCCCTTCCCCTGGCAGAAGAGCTGTCCTCACCCTGAACCTGGTGCTTTTGTCATCCCCTCCCATTTTCTCAGTTGTTTTAGCACATCTGCCTGTGTCCTTACCCCTCATTCCTTAGTGTCCTGGGTGTCTGGGGATCCCAGTAGGTTGTAGTAGAGTTAAACCTGGTCTGTAACTGACTAATTAATTGCTGGAAGCAGAGTGCAGTGAATTTGACGAGGTAAAAGCTCCAGTCAATATACTCCAATGTATCACAGTAAGAAAAAAAGAATGTAATGCACATCTTTCTAAAGATCTGGAAAACCTCAAAATGAAGTGAAGCATGAGTTAAGGGGCTACAATTAAAATTTTTAACATGCAGAAAAATAGGAGAAAGACACGCCTCTCCTTCGAATGAGAGCATTTTTTGTTTGGAATGATTCCCGAAAGCAATTTTAGCAGCTTGGCAGAATGCATTTCACTGACGTATTTCAACCAGATTCTGAAGCAATTTCATCTTTATTAAATGAAATGTTTCTCATTGAAGACTTTCTATGTTATTATATGTAAAGCAATCATATTAGATTAGACAAGGTATAAGAATTTAATTATTCTCATCTTTAGATGGATATGCAATCAACCTGCCATGCACTGGATATTGCTCTGAAGAGAAAAAAACTTTGTGGTCACTTATCTCTATAGAAAGGTGAGAAATATTTAAAGGACAAGTAACTGACTGCATGTATATGTTAATGAAATAGATTTAATCAATGTTAAAGGTGGATGTCATTTAATCGTGGGCCAAAATCAATTAAATGAGACAACTGTTATTTATATATCTTATTCAGTTGTGTTAATGATGTTGAACTGTTTAACTTATTCCATGGCACAAACATTTTGCTTTTAATAAGTTTTGTATGTCCTTAGAACACATTTTCTTTGAAATCTTATTTCCATTAGAATCAGGTTGTGGATCTTAATAAGTTTCAACAAAACTTGCTACAGAAAATAGATTTAGCCTTCTTTAATTTTTTTTTTCTTAGGGAAGAAAAATGTAACTTCCATACTATGCTTTCTGAAATTTGGGGCTAATGCTCATCCACCGAGGACAAACCTAAAGTTAAATGAGCTTTCGTGCTAACAGTTAATCGACAGTGGTAGGTAGAAAAAGTTACCATGACTACCTGAGGACTGGAAGCCCGATCCATGCAACTCTGGAGTGGCTGCTACTCACACAACTGTTTTGGTTATCTGAGTTTTAACAGAAAGGAGACGTGACACTTAACAGACCTCCAAACAAAGAAGATGTCATAATTTAAACTAGAACTTTGAAGCCACAGTGGTTTCACGTAGCTAATCTTATGACAGTATTGTATGACTCAGGTTCCGCTTCCTTCTTTAAAGTTTCATGAGAACAACAGGGACTGAAGAGACTTTCAGACACTAGCCGTGTCTTGCTACTGCTGTTACATNCTCAAAGTGGTGCCCCTATCTCGACATGACCCCCACACCGTTCCCCAGAGGCAGGAATTCTGTCATCTTCACCCGATGCCCCCTCTACCACGACTACATGTGTATTGGAGCTTCTGTGCACCTACTGGGTTTGTGATATCCAAACTTCCTCAAGACACTTATTTCCACAAATGGATGACCTGGCAGATCCCTTTATTGTAATAAAGGCACAATTTTGAAAAAATAAAGTATCTTAAAGAAAGTAAACACCTTCGCGCCTCTTCTTGCACCTTTTCCTTTGCCAGATTCACTCTGCAGCAAGTTTCACGCATTATTCTTAGAAAGTCTTAGGTTTCATAGTATCGCAGTGCATGGGTGGAATAACTGGGTGCGAATGAATGCCTTTCCATTTTTCTCTTATT
>NW_007748434.1:0-545 GCF_000696425.1 Galeopterus variegatus
GGGCTCAGCTTACCTGGGCACCTGCTGGGCTGTGTACACTTCCTTTCCCCCCCAGGGCCTTAGACTGTGCCCCAGTGCTACACAGGTCTCAGCTCACCTTGGTGGCTGCTGGACTGTGGGTACTTCTGAAACTGGGTAATTTATTAAGAATAAAATTTATTTTTCTTACAGTTTGGAGGCTGGGAAGTCCAAGGTCCAGGGAATACATCTGGTGAGGGTCTTCTTGGTGGTGGCTCTACAGCAGTGCAGTGTCACGTGGTGAAATGGCTGAGCAAGAGAGAGCTAACCTGCTCCCTGCTCTCATTTTAAATCCATCAGAACCACGCCCATGACTCCATGAATGGGTCAATCCATTCATGAGGGCACAGTCCTCACTATCTAATCACATCGTAAAGGCCCCACCTTTCAAATACTATATTTGGATTTTCCACCCTCTTAACACTGTTACAATGGAGATCAAGTCTCTAATACATGAACTTTTAGGAAACACATGGGTGCTGTGGATCAAATGTGTCCCTAAACATTCATGTATTAAGATGTGATTA
>NW_007748434.1:2597-3112 GCF_000696425.1 Galeopterus variegatus
TTGAGATAGAATGAGATAAGCCACATCAGAATTGGACTAGATGCCCCACACATAGCAGGCACCCAACCAGTGCCTGCTATGACACTGAGCTATAATAGTAGTTCATATGAAGCATATATTGTATCTTTTTAAAATAAAGAATGATGAGTCTCAAGGCTAGTCATAAATTGGGCACTTCACCATTCTTTGAGAATGTTGACCTTTCTTTGGAAGAAGGGACTTCCTGACCCACTTAACAATGAGACACACAGAGGTTTATTAAGAAGTCATCACAGTGAATTCCCTAAAGTCTTTGCACAGCTCCATAGAGATATGGCATTTTCAAGTCTAGAAATCAGTAGGAGGTTTTTGTTCTTATTTGTTACCTAAGTGTGTGGGGTGGGAGTTTGTGCTGTTAAAGAAGTAAATTTTCCCCCCATATCAGGAAACAAACCAACCATGAGTTCTTAATGCGTCCTAAGAAGGAAATGGATTCTACGTAGCTGAGGATGGTCTTTTCCATCATTCATGAAGGG
>NW_007748434.1:4180-7369 GCF_000696425.1 Galeopterus variegatus
CCTGCTCAATGGGGATATTGTTCTTCTGCCCTCAACAGAAGGGTGAGTGTAAGTGGATGGTTCCAGACAAAATCAGGAAAGCACACTTCATTTTTTTCTCCCCGCAGCCGCTTATGCCATGGAATTACATACTTGTGAGCCAGCTGGGGGAAGAGGGAAACAACACTGCAATTGAAAGAGCACTGTGTTTTGCACACATGCTTGCGTTAATAATACACTTTGTGTTTCTGCTTGTACATATTCCTTAATCTTCTCTGGTTTCAAATACCCCAGCAAATTAGCTAGCCTGTTTTGCAATGTCAACCCCCACCAAAATAGGAAGAAGTGAGAGCCTGATAGGACTCCCCGCCTCAGAGATTCTAAGCCTCGGATGCACACTGAAATCACCTGAGTAGACTTAAAATAACACAAAGTATCCCTGCCCAGACCCCATCCCCCACCTGTGGAATCTTAATGCGGAGGGAGGAGCAGGTCAGAGACTCTAATATGCACCCAGGATTGAGAACCACAGAACTAGAGGTGGTAGGTTGGACTTGACAGCTCTCCATTATAAAGCAAACTGGGCTCTCACTGTGCACTGGTGTTTAACCACCTGCCCTCAAAGAGGTGCATTGTGGGAGGTAGCAGAGCATCATGCGCAATTCTCAGGCATCAGAGAAGCCACTTGTCCAATTCCAGTTCTGACTATGATTAGCTGGGTTTCTTCAGGTCTGTCTGCAACCTTGCTAAACCCTTTTCTCTTCTGCAAACTGAGAATAATAACTCAAATAATGGTTCATGAAATCAATATTATGGCTCACAATAAATATTTTTTGGTGGATCAGAACAGAATGCATTAGAATAGCATTGAAATAGAATGCATCATACAGAGTAAGTATAATCATTTTTTTCCAAATGTGTGTGTCTATTTTTATGAACAGAATCTTCTTGAAAAATGTATATCTTAATTGTAATGTTTCCAAAAATGTCTGAAAGCCTCTGTTCTGGTCTGCAAGGTTTTTTGTGAGGATCAAATATGATAATGCTGTGGTGTATGTCACATATGAAGTGCTAGATGGATTAGATAGGTGTATGATACATGTGTACACACATATATACATACGTGATAGAGATGATAGGTAGATAAATGATACATGCACATACATATATACATATGTGATAGAGAGGACAGATGATACATACAGGAGAGAGAGACTCTATAAAGCACAATATGTCTAATTCAGTGTACAGATGACAGAAACAGCTGGATGACAGGGTGACTACCTCAGCTGTGGTGTGATTGGAAGCACCTCACTCCTAAGAGAGCATAATTTACAAAGGGACTCGGACCTTTCCCTAATGTAATGAATAGGAACTTGCTCCACAACACTGAGATTCTAAAATGCCACGTCTCTTCTTTTTTCTTTGTCAAATGAATTCAACTCCAAGACTTCGCTAACTCAGTTGCTGGGAAATTCTATTTCAGTCTTGGTTATAGGGTCTCTGCTCTTTCTATGATCATATGATATTAGAAAATAACAATATTTTAATAGCTGTTATTTATTAGCTTTATTATGTGCCAGGCATTGTGCTAAGCACTTGAAACACATCATATTATTTAATCCTGCCTATGACATAGATACTGTTATGATCCCTATTTTACAAATGAAGGCACTGGGACTTGAGTCCCCATGGATTCACTATAGGTTGCAAATGCTGTTTCTGCTAATTACCTCTGCTCTGGACCTGCTCTTGCACCATCTGCAGAACACTGATGCTGCAAGTGGGCTCAGAGATGCTCTTCAGGAAAGACCTTTCCACCAAACTACAGTTTCAATGTCAAGACCATCATTACTGCTCTCAGGACCTCCACGTTCTGAAGCCTGATTCCACTGGCATCCCACAGCTGCCCCACCAGGAACAGTGAGGACAAATGTGGTGCTGGCCTCTGGCACTCACAGAACCAACACTTGTGAAAAAGCAACTGTAAATAATGGGGAAATCATAAGAATTTAGAAGAATTCTATTTATAATTTATGGTAGTTAATTCCATATTTTCTCTTTGTCCCCAATTCGAGCCCATAGCCAGGCTTTTAACATTCTTTCCTTGGGGGATTTTCCCCAACCCCTAAAAGAGTGTTATCCCTTTTTTGGTATTGGCCATTCCTCTCTCTCTGCCAGGGTAAAATTACTTTCCCTTTCTCAACCTCCAGCCCAAGTTTTCCTTCCCTGACCCTTTATGCACCTCCATCTCCCAAGAAAAACCTAACTGCCATCTTTTAAAATGCTTGGAAATCTCTCTCTGGAAGCAGAAACACTGAAAAAGGGATAGTTTGGCTAATTTCCTGAGGTACTTATCATTATTTCAGAACTCTTACGTGAAAAGCAAAGATTTCAATACATGTTCTTGCCGTGGTAACAAGTATATTGCAGCAAACACTGTTGGTTTCCCACTTCTTTGCAAACAGACCCTGTTCATTTCTCCAGACAGTAATGCATCCAGCACCAGGGAAAGAACCACACGTGCTTCAAGACAATCATAGTATGTGGCAATGCATTACAATTCACAGCAATTTATCTACAGGAGGGCAAGTAACCCAAATGACTCAGGGGTGACCAATGAGGGAAGGAAAACTCTGTGAGGGTTTCTTAGAAATATTTTCCTTCCTATGTCAGAGAGCCCCTTTGGCAGGAAGGGCCCCCCTTTTCCTTCCCTTCCCGCTTTGGATGCTCTCAGGCCAGGATGTGATATTTAGATCAGCAGTAACCATGAGGTAATAAGCCCAAGGACAAAAGCCAGTGCTCTGAGGATGGTTCAGTGGGGAAAGAAGGAAAGACATCCTTTTCTTCATGATGTTATTAAGCCACTGTAACACCCCTGGGGCTGTTAACCTGTGGATTTCTTAAATAAATAAGTGAACTCATGGTTTACACCATTGTTTGCTGGGCATTCTGTTACTTGCAGCCAAGAGCATTCCCTGCAGATACATAAATCTTTCAGGCAAAGGGCAGAAGTCAGTCATTAGAAAGAAAAAACTGAGCAAACTTTAGGGTACCATGTTCCTTCTGCCAGAAATTTCTTACTCCTTTCTGCCTTTAATTATTTGCTTATTCAAACCTGAGCTTCAACAAGCTTAGCCCCCAAACCTCCTTCAATTTTAAAGTGTTTGGGTAAAGTGTTACCACCTATAAATGCAAGGAGATTTGTCT
>NW_007748434.1:8032-8598 GCF_000696425.1 Galeopterus variegatus
CCTTCAATTTTAAAGTGTTTGGGTAAAGTGTTACCACCTATAAATGCAAGGAGATTTGTCTCTGACAATACTCTTCAAAAAGCTTTTAGGTAATTCCACAAACACTTACTGATTGCTTAGAATGTTGCAGAGGGATGCTGAGCAAGATGCAGGAGATGTATTCCCAATCCTTATGGAGTATGCTCTCTACCAGAGACACAGGCATGCTAAGTCTTAAATGTAGCTCCAACGCAAGTGAAGAAAATTCCAAGTGAGCAGAGAGGAAGGACACTCTTCAGTGTTCTCAGTTGCCTCAAGGAATTCCAATACAAAACAGAAGTGAAGGGCATGACCCAAACTTGGTAATCTAAAAAGAGCAATGAAGAAATTTTCCCAGGTGTCCCTGAGGTATGAGAGGGAAAAGGGAAGGAGAAAAGTCTTTAGATGAAAGGAAAGGAATGTGTGGAGGACTCCAGGAGATGCGCAAGGCTTGGCCTCTCTTCTCTATTTTAGCAATGACCTCTACGAGGAAGCTTCTGCCCCTCTTGAAAAATCCTCCAAGGCAAGAATGGTAAAGTCCAGCTATG
>NW_007748434.1:11494-11862 GCF_000696425.1 Galeopterus variegatus
TGTGAACCCGTAACCTTGGTGTTATAAGGCTGCCATCTAACCAACTGAGTTAACTGGCCAGCCCAGGTTTATTTTTTTTAATGTCAACTTTTATTTGTGGGAAATATACTAGTTTTTCATTTATGATAGTCGTATCCAACTTTTATTTTAAATACTTTAAAATTGTGACTCAAAGAAATCATGTCATAGTTTAAGTGGCATGGGAAATATGAGAAAAAGCATAAGCATTTAACTAAAGTTTGGGAGACAGTAGGAGGAAGACGGCAGATATGGCTAAACTGCTAATATTTAAATCCACCTGTGAAAAACTTGTCTTTTTTCCTATGTTTCTGTTTCAGTTCATCACAGCACTGTTTACTAGTGCTCCT
>NW_007748435.1:0-12813 GCF_000696425.1 Galeopterus variegatus
CCATCTATTTTAGTTGCCTATTGCTGCAGAACAAACCATCCCCAAACCTAGCGGCTTAAAACAATAACCATCTTATGATTTCTCATGATTCTGTGGGTTGCCTGGGACTTAGCTGGGTGGTTCTTCTGCTGGTCTGTCTTGCTTGGGGTTCTCTCAAGTGGCCTCAGCGAGATGGCAAGGGGTGCTGGAACCTTTCAGGTGGCTTCACTCACACATCTGGCATATTGGATGGAACATCTCACCTTGGACATTGGGATGTCTGGGCCTCTCTGACATCCCAGGGGCTCACTCTCTCCATGTGGTCTCTCCCCAGGAGGATGGCCAGACTGATTTGGGCCTGGAATGATCCCATTAAAAGCCTTGTTGGAATAGAAAGCTGTGGAGATGTATTTTTGTGAACGTGAATGAACGGTCCCCAGGAGTCATGGTATAAGCATAGTGGAAAAGAACAGGATTTGGGGGTCCAAAGTTCAAATCCCACCTCTACCATGTGTGATTCTTGCTTATTAATTACGGCTCCTTTGGTTGCTGACAATAGAAATGGATTCCTGCTAGCTTAAGCAAAAAAAAAAAAAAAAAAAGGGATCTGGCCCCTTTGTTGGAAGGACCATGTATTAGTCAGGGTTCTCCAGAGAAACAGAACCCATAGGATATATATAGATAGATAGATAGATAGATAGAAAGAGATTTATTACGAGGGATTGGCTTTTGCGATTATAAAAGCTGAGAAATTCCATGATCTGCTATCTGCAACCTGGAGGCCCAGGAAAGCCAGTGGTATATAGTTCCAGTCCAAACCCAAAGGCCTAAGATCTGGGGGATGGAAGTGGGGTGGGGGGGATGGTGTAAGTCCTGGTTTGAGTCAGAGAGCCTGAGAATCAGGAGTGTTGATGTCCAAGAGCAGGAGAAGGTGGATATCTCAGCTCAAGCAGAGAGAAAATGCATTTTTCCTCTGCCTTTTTGTTCTATTTAGGCCCTTGATGGATTGGATGACACCCACCTGCTTTGGTGAGGGCCATCTTTAATCAGTCAATTCAGATGCTTAATTATCCTGATCTGATCATCACATAGTGTATGCAAGTATTGATAGTCAACTCTGTACCCCACAATATGTATAATTAGTTATGTTTCAATAAAAAAAATGCTAATCTTTTCTAGAAACACCTCTGCAAACATACCCAGAAGTAATGTTTCACCAGCTATCTGGGCATTTTAAATTGAGACATAAAATTAACCATCACAAGTCACATGGACAACCACAACTCAAGGGTAGGCGTCAGCAGCCCTTTGCTGAAAATGCTATTAACTTATCTCAACCTCAATGATCCCTTGTCTCTATGCCTCTCATTCTTCAGTTTCAAGTCTCATGTCATCTTCTCTCTCAAGATTCTGTTTGAACCAGCTTGGTTTAAGCATCAAAGGCGAGAGGGTACAGTCATGGTACAGGATAGGCTGCTAGGGGTCCCCTAAGGATGGGCAAAAAGGGAAATCAGTGACAGGCAGTGGGGACCCCAAGAAGGGTCAACTATACTAGGTCGAGTTACTGGTGTAAGCCTTAGTTTTCCTCACATATAAGGTAGAATAATCTACTTCTCAAAGCTGTTGTAAGGATTAATCAACATAATATCCAAAAGTGCTTAACATATAGTAAACAGTAAATTTATGGTAAATGTCATCATTATTATTATTATTATTATTTTATTATTATTTTTTTTTAAAAGATGACCGGTAAGGGGATCTCAACCCTTGGCTTGGTGTTGTCAGCACCACGCTCAGCTAGTGAGCAAACCGGCCATCCCTATATAGGATCCGAACCCGTGGCCTTGGTGTTATCAGCACCGCACTCTACCGAGTGAGCCACAGGCCGGCCCAGTCATTATTATTTTTTAAAGTAGTTTTTTTAAAGATAATTTATTATACATACATGTGGGGTACACAACGGTTATTTTCAATAATTGTGTATAATGTTTGATGGTCAGATCAGGATAGTTTATTCATCATTAACAATACGCAATCATTCTTTGTGTCCTTTGACCAATTCCTCATTAGCTCCCATCCTCTCCCCTCTCCTTCCCTTTTCCACCTCTAGTAACCACGTAAGCAGTTTTAAAACCGCTGAAAAACTGAACAAACCAAAAATAGCTTCAGAACATCATCATGTTCTTAAAGGAAGGTTCATCTTATACTTGCCTTGCTTCTACGCTAGAATCAGCCATTTCTCCAATAAGCCTCATTCCTTTTAAGAAAAGTGGTATTTGGAAGCGAAGACCTGGTTTCTAGATTGCTCGTAGCTATCAGGATGTCACTGCTTCCAGGTGAGCCTCCAGGACAGAGCTAGGGAACACACACATACACATACACACGCATACGCATGTGTGCTCATACCCGTTTATAGCTACATTTATTTCTATTTCTCTGCATAATGAAAACCATGTGCTCACACCAATACCTCCAATTCCAATCCAACATCAAAGGGATTGTTCTAGTTTTCTCCCTTACCATATTTGTTAATTTCCTGATTTTGATGGCTCTGTTGTGGTTATGATGGAGAATGTCCACATTCGGAAGAAGTGCTAACATATTTACCCAGTGACAGGGTATGAGGTCAGCAATTTACTCTCAAATGATTCAGGGGAAAAAATGTTATTTGAACCATACTTGCAATTTTCCTCTAAGTTTGAGATTTTTCAAAATAAAACTTACTAAAAACAAAAAAATCAGTCCTACAATGAATAATCTCCTATGTGCGTCACTTTCTTACATAGGAGAATAAACTCCTAAAAGGAGAAACGCTGTGTCAAGGGGCCTGTGCATTTGCAATTTTAATGGATATTGCCCAAATTGCCCCCCATGTTGGTTTTACCAATTCACACTCTCCCACCGGACATGAATAAGAGGTCTGACCCTCCCCAGTACAGTATCTTATCAAACTTAAATTTTTTTTAAGTAATTCAATTGGTAAAAACTATTCTCCTTAGTTGGTTAGAGTGTGGTGTTATAACACCAGGGTCAAAGGTTCAGATCCCCGTACCAGCCAGCTGCCAAAAAACATGCAAAAAACCAAAAAACTTGGTTTTTAGTGTAGTTTCAATTTTCATTTCTGTTATTGTGACTGAGTTTGAGCATCTTTCCAGAAATGTAACCAACTGTATTCCCCTTGAGTGGTTGGTGCACAGTCTTTACCTGTGTTTTTATTGGCTTATTGTTCTTTTATTGTTATCATCATCATTATTGATTTAGAACCTCTAGATATAATAGCAATTAGCCCTATATGAGCAGTAAATATTTTTCCCAATTTGTCACTTGTCTTTTGACTTTACTGAAGATAATTTTTTTCATGCAGATAGTCTTTTATAGCTTTCTAGGTTCTTTTTTTTTTTTTTTCACCAGCAAAGAAATATTTGAAAATTGTTTGCCTATGGTTTCTTCTTCTTCTTCTTTTTTTTTTTTTTATGAGATGACCGGTGAGGGGATCTTAACCTTTGACTTGGTGTTGTCAGCACCACGCTCTCCCAAGTGAGCTAACCGGCCATCCCTATATGGGGATCTGAACCTGTGGCCTTGGTGTTATCAGCACCACACTCTCCCAAGTGAGCCACGGGCTGGCCCCCTATGGTTTCTTCTAGTACATGTTTTTAAATTTTATTTATGTATACATTTAAATACTGGACACATTTGAAATTTATACTGATCCAACTTCACTTTCTTTCCATAGAGCAACCCTACTTATTGAATAATTCCTCTTTTCTGTCTGGTTTGAAGTGCTGCCTTTACTGTACACTGAATTCCTATAACTATTTGGGTCTATTTCTGGGATTTCTGTTCTGTCCACAGATCTGCTGCAGCCACTCCCTGCAGCACCCCTGGAGAGGCCCTGCTTTCTTGGTTCTCACTACATCTTTGGCCGCTGTGTCTCAGCCTCTTTTTCTGGCTCTTCCTCCCCTCTTCAGTATTGTGGCATCCCCTCCGGTTCTAACCTGATGCATTTTCCCTTCTCTCTCCCAGGCTGATTTAATTTGGCTTCACATCTTCAATACCAGCTATACGTTGAAGGTATTATTTATATCTTTATTTTTGTTTCATTTTGTTTTTTGGCATCTGATTGGTACAGAGATCCGAACCCTTGACTTGGGTGTTAAACACCTTTTAGCCTAGCTGTCTCCCCTGAACTCCAGACTCAGGTAGCAACTGTCCTCTCAACGTCTCCACTTGGAAGCTTAAATTGCATTTCAAACTTAACGTTTCTGAACCCAGATTCCTGATTCTCCCCAGAACTTGCTCTTCCCACAATGTTCCCCACTTGAGAAACAGCAGCTCCATTCTTTTCGTAGCTCAAGTCAAAACCCTGCACGTACTGACTCCTCTCTCCTCTACATCCACTCTGTCAAGTCCTGTCAGCTCTGCCCTCACTTATATCCAGAATTCAACCAGCTATGCCCACCTCCACCCCCTATCTATCTCTCCCCTGGGTTATGGCAATAGCTTCCTAACTGATCTTTCTGTGGTGGCCCTGACCCCAGGTCCATTTTCCCCTCTGCAGCCAGAGTGATCCTTTAAAAATTTAAGTCAGATCATGTCCTCCTCTGCTCAAAGCCCTGCAGTGTTCCCAAAGGCCCTGAAGGTCTACCTGACTTGGCCCCCAGCTACCTGTTGGACGGACCATTATCTTTTTCCATGCACTTACTTTCTTGCTGGGCTCCATCAGGCTGGTCATCATTCTGTTCCTTGAATATGCCAGGACGACTCCTGCCTCAGGGCCTTAGCACATGCTGCTTCCTCTACTTAACGATGCTCTTTCCCCAGCTACACACATGGCTTTCTCCATTACCTCTGTCAGGTCTGTGCTCCAGTGCACCTTCTTTAAAGGTCTTACCTGACAACTCTATGTAAAATAGGAATCCCACCCTTACCTTCTATCCCCTTGTCTGTACTTACCAACTCTGAAATATTATATATTTATTTGTCTTTGTGTATATTCAATTTCTGCCTCCTCTTGCTAGAATATAAGCCCCCACAAAGGCAGGGACTTATTTTCTTTTATTGACATGTCTCCTGTATCTAGAAGATACCTGGTATACACTAAATGCTCCACAAACACTTGACTAACTGAATGAATAAATGAATCTGTTGTGCTCTCGTAATGCAATGTTTTAATTGTTGTCACTTTATAATACCTATTTTTCATTTAATCTAAGATGTCATTGATTGTAAGGTCTACTACTATTTTATGTGCCACTAAGAGAAAGCAATTGCTGCCAATTAAGCCATGACACAATGCTTTCTTAAAATTTTTAAATTTATAATTATTGAAAGACCACTTTTAGACTTATGTAGACATAGAAGTTAATCATGACACTTGGACATGTATAAGAAAATACAGGCAAAATAAGTTGGCTAAGATAGTACTAAAATTTCCTCATATTTAGAGTCTGTCTCTTCTTAATCATATTTTGATTCTGACTATTGATGACCTTGTTTTTCCAAACAACATTGTCCCCAGTACCTTGAAGGGTGCTAGTTTGATGATACAGCACTTCTTTCCTTTTTTTTTTTTTTTTTTTTTGGCAGCAGGCCATAACCGGGATCTGAACCTGTGATCTTGGTCTTACAAGGCTGTGCTCTAGCCAATTGAGCTAATCAGCCAGTTGCAACATAGTAGTTTTTAAAGGAGTACTTGACTGTTTTCTTCAGGATTTCTTCCAAGTTGCTGAGTCTCACCTGGTGCTGATGTGTGTGGACAGTTGATGACAACCACATCCACCTGGATGACAGGGATGTAAGACACCCGTCAATTTCAGATATATTGAATTGTAAAAACAACATCAATAAACAGAAAACAGAACCAATAATTATGGTACTATCTGGTAGAGCTAGTTATTACTATTTATTTTTCCTTTGAGTTAAGTCGGGAAATCTTATTTAATGATAATGGCAGCACAGGCAGAACCAGACCTAATCGCATATTTCATGTATCAGTTGTAAGTGCCTTTTACATGAGAGTGGAATTAACAGATACCCAGTAGTCCCTCCCATCCCATGCTCTTGGCAGACATTGATAATCCATCAAGGTTCTATTTTTCACTGACACCGGAAGAGGTCTTGAAATCTTTCTCGATGTGACATTCCAGGTGGCCATTATTAACTGATTAGAGTCGGCACATGGGGTTTAAATCCCCCCAAGCTACCAGTCACCCAGGGCATGTGGAGGTGAAAGGCAGAGAAGTCTGAATGTGTCACCAATTCTTCACCGAGGCAGGATGCCCACTCTACATGCCACTTCTCCTCCTTTGAGACAAAGGAGTCTGGGGATCCAGTCTGTACAATGGGTTTGAAGGCTCTGAGCCCTTTCTCTGACAACATAAATGGAAACTTAGTATAACTAAGATAATGAAATATTTTGGCTTTAGTTATGATTTGCCTTACTTGACAACCGGCATAGTCGTGTAGCTTGACAATTGGCTACCTCGGCAGGATTCTGACATTAGCCCTAGCTTTGCAGTCACAGACCCCTCACATGCCAGGCTGGGTCACCAGACCCCTCACACACAGGTCCATGAGTTAGATAATTAGGAAAGACCCTGGGAGCTGTTGGCAGACGACATGAGCTCAGTCCTCAACTTCTTCAGATTTGGCAGCAGCGGCAGCTTACAGCAGATCCAGCAGCAGAGGTGGTGGCGGCCTCCCCGTGGGCCCTCCCCCGGGGGGCATCCCAGGGATGGTGTAAAGCTAGGCCTTACAGACCCTCGGGTCTGTTGCACAGATTGGGTTACAAACCCTCCACACGTAGGTCTGTGAGCTAGGTAATAGAAAAAAAAGATTCTGGGAGCTGTGGGTATAGAAAAATGAATGGGTTTTAATCAGATCTAGGAGCAACTGTCCCAGTGGCTTCTCTGAGAGTTCTGAGAAGCACTGTGTGTCAGAGCTGTTAGTCTTTATACTTAAGTCCACAACCCTGGGCACCTGGGTGCCCATACACAGCTTATGTTAAGTAGTAACAAGGAACACCTGAGGATATTTATAGCAAATGCTCAGCAAGATGCCGAACACCTGAGGGGCCCTGATCATCCTCTTATATTTTCCCTACAGCTAACCCAGTCAGCTCCTCCCAGGTCCCAAGGCCCTATTCAAGCAGTGCTTCTGATTAACCTGGGCATCCTGTTACAGTGTAGGCTCAGATTCACTCAGCAGGCCTGGAGTTGGGCTCAGTGACACAGGTTTACAGACTAGAGAAGCAAGGTACTCAGTGTATTAGCTGGGGCTGCTGAAACAAAATACCACAGACCAAGTGGCTTTAAATAACAGAAATTGGTTTCTCACAGATTTGGAGGCTGGAGGTCCAAGATCAAGGGGCTGGCAAGGTAGTTTTCTTTCTGAGGCCTCTTCTCTTGCCTTGTAGGCAGCCACCATCTCTCTGTGTGCTCACATGACCTCTTCCCTCTGTGAGCAAGGAGACAGAATGAGCTTTCTGGTCTCTTATAAGGTCGCTGATCCTATCATATCAGGGCCCCACCCTTATGATCTAATGTAACCTTAATTACTTCCTTAGAGGTCCCATCTCCAAATACAGCCACACTAGGGGTTAGAGCATCAACTGGGGGGACACAAACATGGAGTCCATAACACTAAGGAACAGAACACTCGGGGAAACGTCCTACTTCGTTGGGTCTCTGGAGAAAGCGAGTAATTCTCTGGACATCTATACCAATCCTGTCCTCAACATCTGAAGCAACCAAGCTGGAGGATTTAACAGTGACTAAGGTCAGCAATGTTGTGTGACGGGCAGGAAAAATTCATTGTCTAATTATGAACCTCAGTATTCTAGAATTGTGGGAAGAAGACTGTTTTCAATTTGTTTTAACAGAGCTTCTCTCTGTGGCAATTCCAGCCAATTAAGCCGATGCTGCAGGTTCCAGGCAGAGAGGGCTTTGTTTATGGGCTATATTTAGTGCTCAGGTGGCAGGTGGACATCTGCCATGCTGAGCCCAGCACTGCAGTGCTCACCACCACAGCATGTCAGGATGACTCCCAAGGGCTTATGTGGCAATGTGAGGGATCCCATGTCCAGGCGCCTCCCTCCCTCCCTGCCCCAGATGGCTTTGGAAAAGCTGCCTCAGGTGGCACTGTGCCTCATTATGGGCACCATGCCCAATGTCCCTGGACCTGCTGGCTTTTTAAGGGCCTGACAAAATGCTATGGTTTGAATGTATCTCCCAAAAAAGCATGTGTTGGAAACTTAATCCCAGTGTGACAGTGTTGGGAAGTGAAGCTAAAGGGAGGTGTTTCATTTAGGTCATAAGAGCGCTGCCCTCATGAATGGATTAATACTGATTATAAAAAGTGCTTACGGCTAGGAATTTGCTCTCCTGCCCTCTCTTGCCCTTTCCCCTTCTGCCATGAGATGATGCAGCAAGAAGGCCCTTGCCAGATGCGGCCCCCTGATCTTGGACTTCCCAGTCTTTAGAATTGTGAGCCAATAAATTTCTGTTTATTATAAATTATCCAGTCTCAGGTATTTTGTTATTGCAGCAAAAACAGATTAAAACAAGAAAATGTTTGAAACCTGAGTTAAAAATTTGTTGGCTCCAAGAGAAAAATTTCTTTTTTTTTTTTTTTTTTTTTTTTTTTTTTTTTTTTTTTTTTTTTTTTTTTTTTTAAAACACACTGCATGTAACTCAAAGCCCAAAGCCCTTGGTCTTTGGCTTTCATTGGTCTCCTTCCAGAAAAATGTCCTACCTCACTGGTCATCATCACCACTGAAAATAATGAAAACACAAGTTCATAACAAAATAATATTTTAAACATACACAGCTTACCAGTTCATTAAAAACAGACTAGGGAGTATTTTACATTGAGACACTAGGGAGCATCATTACTTTGAAATGTCACTTTCTGCTTTAATTAGTATGCTCTAATGATAAGTATATGTCATTCTTATCTAATGAAAGTCTTGAATGCAAAAGGAATCTGGGTCACAGCCCTCTCTGGGAGGTACATGGATATACAAAGAACAAACAGAATGCACGTATTGATTTCAACTAGTTTACTTATCTTTATTAATATAATTGCTGAAGTTTCAAGTTTTAAAATTTGAGAACAAATTTGTTCAGCACACCCAGGCTACTCAACACAGAATTTTGATCTCCTTGCACATTTCTCAAGATAGACTAAGCTTTCTCAGGGACATGTGAAGTTACCAATTTCTTTCAAGCCTACTCTGGGAGGTATCACTCAGGACAGGACCACCTGCTCAGAGGCATGTTTTTAATAAAGACAACAATCAGTCTGCTTGCTCGCAGGGAAATTTATAAGGCTGTCTTTGCTTCCTTCCACCTATTGTGGCACTTTATCCAAGTAAAGTGCATTCTTGAAGCTCATTCTTCAGAGCTTCAAAGATGGACTTCTTTTCAAAGAGCAATCTTAGTGGTCTGCTCCTTTCATTCAACAGTTAGAATATAAAAGGCCCAGAGTGATACAGACAAATACCTCTGAGGTGCTTGTTGTGGCAATATCAGATAAAGACAGTTCTGTATCCCAGAGAGATACGTTCATTTGAATGTCAATACCAAGCACGCTGTCCCAACCACTCCACCGAAGCAGTGAGAATATGTCTGAGAAACGAAACACAGAAGCTATAGCTTTGCATGTGGCTTCCAGTTCCTTTTTACGGTTTCTGAAGGGAAAAAGAGAAATCAAGGATCAATGTTCTCTGCTTTATGTTTCCCCAACTGGGTCAAAAATGGAGGTCATTTTATAGCTTTATCAATTGACTGACAGAGAGAAGGCTCCAGTTTTCTTAGCATTGTAATGGCAATGTCAGCCCTCAAAAGAAGTTACCAAATTTTTAACCAATTCCCCGCAATAGAGTACTTGGTTACCCAGGACTTCATTCCTTGGCAAATCGGCACCACTATAATGACTCTAGTTCAACCTGGCCCCACAGTGGGTTCTCATTTACCATGCAGGTTTCATGCAGATCAGCTCATTCATGCACACCCCACGTGTCCAGTCTGCCTCCTGGAACCATGGTTCTCTCTGCACCTTCACAATTGCAAAGCAGTTTCTCAGGGGGAATCAACACTTCACCAGCTTTTCATGGAAATAGCTCATGGAGATATCTTAAAATTATTTCTCTTAAAAAACTTTTTTTTAAAACTGAGAATTAAATGCCATGCTGAAATAGGATGATGTTGGGTTCTGATTATATCTTTTTTTCCATTTTTGCTTCACTCTTAAGTATATAAAATACCAGGTTGCTCTCCCCTCATACTCCCTTTTCTCCCTGATACTAAAAGTCTGCTGAGTCGGAAGCAAGCTTTAGTACTAAACTTCCATCTTTTCTCTTTCTCTTTCCAATATCTAAGAACAATGTGATTATGCATCGTTTCATGGTACAGATGTGCTCCTGGGAACTGCATGCAAAATAAATCAAGTCAACGATGATGGCCAGATCCATTTTGGCTGTATGTCCATTGCCACAAATTGCGATTATACCCCATGTCCTCCACCCAGTTAATCCCCGACCTCCATCCCCATCCCCCTTTCCTGCACTCCACTTTGTATCCCTAGGTATGCTCCCTCCCTCTGCAAGTCCAACACACCACTGTGGTCTTTCTTTCCTTCCTTCTTTCTCTCTTAGCTTCCACTTATGAGTGAGTACATACATTATTTATCCCTCTGTGCTTTGCTTTTTTCACTCAAGTTTCTCCAAGCTCATCCATTCAAAATATCTCTTGTAACCATCCACTTCTCCTCATGCCCAGGGTCACTGTCCAGCCCAAGCCACTGTCATCTCTCCCCAGGATGACAGCATGTGTCACTGACCACTGTCACTGCAGCCTCATTCTTAACTGTCTCCAAAACTTTATCCTCATAACCTCTACCAGGGAAATGGATCCCCTGCTTAAAGCCCCTCCAGGACTTCCAAGTGCACTTAGAATAAAATCCAAACTACCTAAGATAACTTGCAAGACTCCCAGTGATCTGGCTGGGGGCTTCCACACCAACCTTGTCTCATGCTGTCTTTGTTTATTTAGTATTGCTATAACAGAATACCCAAGACCGGGTATTTTACAAAGAAAAGAGGTTTATTTGGCTCACAGTTCTGATGGCTGGAAAGTTCAAGACTGGGCAGCTGCATCTGGTGTGGGCCTCAGGCTACTTCCGGTCATGGCAGAAATCAGAAGGGGAATGGGCATTTGCAAAGTGATCACATGGCAGGAGAGGAAGTGAGAGAGAGAAACCGAGGAAACCAGACTCTTAACAACCTGCTCTCATGGGAATGGATTTATTTCTACTAGAGGGAGAACTCACTCATCCCAAGGGAGGGTTCATCTGTTCACAGGGATCTGTCCCCATGACCCAAACACCTCCCACTAGGCTCCACCTCCCAACACTGCCCCATTGGGGATCAACGTGAGTTTTGGCAGAGACAAACCACATCCAAACCATAGCACATGCCAGTGTCTTCCCAGCTCAGTCTGCTTCCTGCCAAAATCCGTCAGCCTCGGGACACTCAGACATAACTGGAATGCTTTTTCTTGCTTCCTTTCCCATTGCCTGAAAAGGGTAATTGCTTCTCATCTTTCAGGCTTCTTCTTAAATGTCACTTTTACAGAGAAGCCTGATTTGACCACTCCCCGCCCCCAATATAAATGAAGTCCGTTGTCTTTTTTACCTTTACTTTTTATTTATGGCACTTACATGGTAATTATACGTGTGTGTGTGTATATAATATATTTGTGATTATTTGTTTAATGACTAGATCATAAGTTTTTCCCTTGCTTCTTTTAGTAAACACAGTGCCTAGCACATATGTACTCAATAAATATTTGTTGAAGGAATAGCAAGCAAGTACATCTTCACNCAACCCTCAGTGTTGCCCCCGTACCGGACCGGGGACCGGCAATGGGACCGGAACCCTCGGTGCTGCTCCCGCGCCTCGCTCAGCCAGTGAGCGGGAATCGGTCTGTATGTGGGATCCGAACCCTCGGGCGGGAGCGCCGCCGCACTTCCCAAGCGGCGCACTTATCCAGTGTGCCACCGGGCCGGCCCCCAAGAGAAAAATTTCTAAATTAAAATTAGTAAATGTTAATTGAATGAACATAGAATGTCAGTCATTACCTAAAATTAAACTCTAGTGTTATATACTATATATCAACAACTATGTAGCATTAGATATTACATGGCTAAAACAATATTTATATATGATAAGAAGAACAATATGAATATTTTTTAAAAAGATAAGAAGCATAAAACTTTTAATTTTCTAGAGCAGAAAGATATATTTAATATGGGCTATTGGGTGCATTTCAATGTGTGATGTGATATGGGCGCTTCCCCAAGGTCAGTGCCCCAGGGCCTGACCCAAGTGTGTTCTCTAAAGACTGCTAAGACCCTGGCCCTTGGGCCTGATTTCCACCCCACCTGCTGCCATGTTTCCAAGGATGCTTAGCTTGGCCCAGTGTAATCTGGGTATCCCCCTGGCTCAACACATCAGAATAGAGCTTCTCGCAGTGTCATGCAGGAACTACCTGCAATGTTTGGAGTGCTTATTAAAAATGCAATTTCCTGGGCCTAGGGACCTACTGGATCAGATTATCTGGGAGAGTGCCCCAAGAAGCTGTACTTTTAACAAGCTCCCTGTTGATTCTGATACACAGTAAGGTGTACGAACTGGAGCCCCGTGGGATCTTCTTCCTGTTTGGCAAAGAGCTGAACAGAAATGGTGAGAAGTCAGATGCAAGATATGAAACCAGGACACTCCAAGGTTCAATGGCAGAGGACTAGGGCCAGAGCCAGGACCCAGGGAAGAGG
>NW_007748436.1:0-5995 GCF_000696425.1 Galeopterus variegatus
AAGGCCTGGAAGCAGTGACTCTCCAGGAGTCTATTCTTCTAACTCGGTTTTATAGGTCAGGAGATGACAGAATGAAATGCACTCATATAATTTCTATTGACTTCCCCTGGAAGCAGAGGTTTTATTAACATGTTTTGCTTCTAAAGAAGCTACAGTCTTTGAACCAAATCCAGTGGTTTTTTGGCTACACGATGGAAGGCAGCACACAGGGAAAGAGCCCTAGACCTACTAAAAAAATGCCTGGGTTTGAGCCTTTGGTTCCATCTTTTATTAGCTGTAAGATGGCAATCATAATCTATCTTCTAGATTGTTAAAAATAATGTTAAGGTAATGCAACCAAAAGCCCTAATCTCAGGGAGGGCCATATAATAGGTATTTGAGGATGAGGAATGCTAGTTTGATGTTTCACTGGTTCATTCATGAGGATGAGCATGACATGCATGGGCTGAAAGAGTGTAGATTCAAGCCCCGGCTATGCCACAAATCTGCTATTATGACAGTCTTCTGGTCTTTCTGGGCCTCTGTTTCCTATCTTTAAAATAGAGGTGTCACAAAGTGATTTCTAAGGTCTTTGCCATCTCTGCTGCTCCATGAATGATAGCTGGGTCTTGTCCATGATTTTTGGCTAATCTTTGGAATAGGTTTTGTTTAAAGAAGTAACTGAAAAGAAAGATCAGTAATAAACTGACAAATCTCACTAGAGTGGAGAATTAAACTTGAAAACCTAGAATCTCATTTCTGCTCAAGTACTATTAAATGCCTTTTTTTAATTTGCAAATTTATAAGGAAAAGAGTTTTATCTGGCTCATGATTCTGGGGCGACTACATCTGGCAAGAGCATCAGGCTGCTTCCACTCATGGCAGAAAGCGGACGGAGAGCAGGTGTGTGCATAGAGACCACATGGCTAGCTAAATGCTCCTTAATAAGATTTTATTGAAATAGATTTTTCTCTTCACAGCAATGACATTTTGAGAAATATGAAATCCCAAAGAGGACATCTACCTTTCAGCATTCAGTAGTGAAGCTCCTGGATTTAGAATTAGAATCCAGTTCCTTCACTTGCTGGCTTTGAGCTTCTCTGAATGTCAGTTGCCCCCATCTGTAAAATAGAAATAATGATAGATATCTTTTACTTACAAAAGGGGAAGGACTTGATTACTTGGGTTTGAAAAGTTTTTATTAACTATACATAAGCTCTCCTAGTGGATTCTGATACTTAAGGAAAGGAGTTTTTTCTTTTATATTCTTTAGAGCCTGTTTGGAGTTCTAGCCGGGGAGTGCGGCTACTTGTATACCCTCGGCAGAAGAATGGTCCTCTCCTCTACTGGAGAAGGTCGTCCTCTTCTACTGAGTATGTGTACCTTTGGGAGGGACACACATGGGGTAGTGAGGGAGGATGGGGACATCCACCTAAGCAGCCAGATCAGCTGAATCAAAGTGATGATGATGTCTCATCAGATCGCCCTCACATCCTCTTTGATATTCTTGATAGTATATAGACAGTATTGGAGTCACAACAGTTGCTAAATTAATGAGTTGTCTTGATTTCATAAGGACTAGATATTTTCTTTACATATTCACTTTTTAAAAATTTACAAAATTGCTTCTTGCTTATTGCTACAATTTGAATTGCCAAAGGGTATTCAATAAAAGCAAAACATTTAACCTGACATATTATTGTTAATTGTTTGGTATGTATCTTTCCAGATATTTTTCTCTAAGCCTATTCAGCCCACATGTTCACATTTATATTCACACTGACACATACATTTGCATAGGTTTTCATTTCTATCCTTCCTTTTCTTTATCTGTTTTAACCAAAAAGTGATAATATTGTACATATTGTTCTACAGATAGCCTTTAAAAAATTAATTTAATTTGTCATATAGCTGGTTGTATACTATTCCATAGCATGAATGTATCATAATTTTTATCCAGTTCTCTCAGATAAACATTTAGATTACTTTTATTTACTTTATTTATTTTCAATACAAATGATACTGAAATAAATTTTTAAAATACATATTTGACCACTTGCAGGCATTAAATCTTAACCCTAGTTCTAACTCTTTATGAATAAAATCTGCTGGGAAATAATACTGGATCTCAAAGATAGACTTGGCTCTTAATGACTTATCAAGGCTTCTTCAGATCTCTCATAATCCTAAAATGAGCAAGACTTGCTCAACAGCTGCCACCAGCCCTTATCCCCAAATGGGTCACCTTGTGGGCTCCAGCAAACTTGACCATGAACACATTGGATGGTGGCTGCAATAACCTCCCCCTCTCTTCAGCAGATGCATAGGTCAGAGGTGGGGTTCTCCCTGCTTCTAACCATACATAGGCAATTTTAGCAACTGCTTTCCTGGCATCTGTTTCGCCAGGTTCTTAATCTCACTACCGTTAGTAATTGACACCATAAATAAGATCACTGGTGAGTGGCTGGAATCTTGGGATGGGCCAGGAATTTGACCTGCAGATTCTGGGGGATCTGACAAGAGCAGTCTTGTGGTAAACTAATATCTATCTGTGGCAGAAAAAGGGTGACTCTAGCACATAGCTGAGTGGACACGCAGGTTGGTTTTCCAGCCTGGAAGTGCTTCATAAATAAGATAAAGTTTCCTGACCTATCTCTGATATTATTTGTAGTCATGGTTACAGCATGTGATAGCTACAAATCCAATCTGTGACTAGGGGAATAGGGCTTCAGATTTAAGGCTTTAAGCCAGAGGTTGCAAACTGGTGGTATGTGGTCAGTAAACATATAAAATGCTAAATATTTAGAAACTAACTTGCCAAAACTTAAAAATTGGTACCTTTTTCATAAAAGTCCAGATTTCTGATATCTCTTGGGAAAAAGGCAAAGGAAGATTTGGTAATTTCAAGGACACACTTTTATATGGATGCGGAGTAGGCTTCAGAAAGGCCATGAGCTCTCCAGTTTGACAGTCTTCATCTGGTCTGCTTCACTGGCATTTGAGTTTGCAGACTCTGACTTGGATGTGATGACATTTACAACGCAGAAATTCTGTTGCTGCCTATTGCTGAGCAGAAGAGATAACCACTCGTATGGTGTGAATTTAGTGGCAACCTCCAGAGTTCGAACCCTCATTTCTCCTTTCATTTACCAGAGGACAAAAATGCCAACATTAAGAGTCACTTGGTAAGTAAAAGCCAACATTTGTCCTAGCAGAATCATCATGCCCATCCTATGATAAATAAACTGAGGTTAGGCATATTGCCCAAGTTCACTAAAGTAGTAGGTGGTAGAATCAATATTTGGACCCAGGCAGTTTCTCTGCAGAAGTAATTCTTGGAATCACTGTATCTCACTTCATCAGCCCCTTCCAAAGATTAAAATGACTCCAGGTAAAGGGTGACTTGGACTGTTCATCAGCTGATACCCAAAAAATAGTTAGTTGACAGCTATGTCTTTAGCTTACAAATCTACTAGTATACAGAATGAGACTAAAAGAGGGTGAGCGGGGCATGGAGAAGAATCTTCTAGTTAAAGATCAGGACTGTGCATTAAGAAGTGCATGAGAAGAGCCCTGATGTTTAGCGGAATGCATTTCAAAGAACAACGTTGGTAGAAGAAAGATAATCTTCAGATAACGAACAGAATGCACATCCCAAGGACCCAAAAGAACCAAGGCTCATCAACATGACTAAGTGGATTTTAGGCTAAATACATAAGGTGAGGTTGGGGTCAAAATAAAAATACAGGATGAGTAGACGTTTATGAAAAAATGAGACAACTTCTTTTGCTAGAACATGCTCAATTACTTGGTGAATAATTATAATACATGACGGACATGAGAGTGGTGAGCAAAGCACCTAAGTTTCTGACAAGTTCCCATTTTCTTCACCAAGAAGTGTCTAATACTGGAAAGTGTGGAACAGAAAAATTGAGAAGGAATTGAAGCCCAAGGTAGGTGAGAAGACAGTACGAGGGCCTTACTAAGAAGGTAAGCATGACTAGTAAGAAGGTAGGAGAAACTAAGTTTTGCAGTTGGAAAGACCTGCTTGACTCCTGACTCAGCTCGACTCTAGTTGTGTAACCTTGGTCACCTTTCTTCTCTGAACCTCAGTTTTCATAGGATTGTGGTTAGTATTAAATAAGTTATACGTGTTAAATGCCTGACACATAGCAGACCCTCAGCACATAGATGAGTGGACATGCAAGTTTCCCAGCTTGGAGGTGCTCCATAAATAAGATAAAGTTTCCTGACCTATTTCTGGGATTATTTGTAGTCATAGTTACAGTATTTGGTAGCTGAAGTGCTTTCTGTGACTAAGGGATCAGGGCTTCATACTTCATTAAATTCAAATTTTTAGCTTCAGATGAATAATACCCTGGGTACTTGAGGAATTTACATATGAGATGAAGAAACCATCATTGGTAATGGTCAAGAAATCAGGAACATTGAGAGAGGTCCTGGAAAAACTGGAGAAGGGCAAATGCTATTATTTTTAAAGAGGAGTTGAGAGGAGGAGACTTTAAACACTATAAACTTGACATCAAACCCAGGCAATATTCTGGAATATACTAATAAGCAGATGACTTGAGAGTGCTTAGTTTTAAAAGATAGCAATGATTACTAGGAATCAACCCAGGATTGTTAAGAAAAAGTCTTTCCAAGCAAACCCCATTTTATTTTTTTGTCAAAATTACCAAACTAATTGATTAGGAGAATGCTATGGAATAGCTCGTCATACTATCAATGTGACGTGACAAAGATTTCAAGACATTTTGTGGACAAGTTGGTAAGATATAGGTTGAATGACAGTGCAGTCCAAGCTTATAAAACTCAGACACTGTTAATGAGGACACTGATCTAAATTCTTGAGGGAGCCCCCTGAGCTACACCACAGGATCTGTACTTAGCCTTATCTTCAATGACATCTTCATCAGCAGTTCGGATGAAAATAAATCACATATGAGAAAAATTTGTAGCTTAAATAGAAACTGAGAGAGGAAAATAACACACTGTACCAGAGAAGCAAGATTCAAAAATATATTAACAGTCTCAAAAGTGGGTCAATAATTAAAATCAGCAAACTTAACAGAGATGTGTATTTATTCCTACTTTTTAAATTCCAAGATTTTCAGCTTTTGAAAGTATAGAAAGGGGGAGAACTATGTTGAAAAAAGCACATTCAAAAAAAGATCTGTTTTTCTCTTTCCTTTTGGAGTTGCTGACTCCAAAATATGAGTCAAAGTAAGTCGTGACTCCTAAAATGGTGGGTTCGGTCCTGGGCCAAAGTGCCTAGACTAAGTGAAATAATACACTGGACTTGAGTCAAGCTACGTCTGAAGCAGCAGTAGTAATAGAGATGCTGTTAGCACTGATGGCAGCTGTCATGTACTGAGCACTTCTCTAGACCTAGCACTGTGTTTTTACATAACAGTATTAGCTTAATATACACAGCAGTATTAAGCTAACGGCTGCAATGTCTCGGTGACTTAATGTAGTAAAATTTTATTCTTGCCTCGGTTGCATACTAGTAGGGTCAGGGGAGAGACGGGACAGAGGATGCTGTCATGCAAAGACGCAGGCTCCCTCTATCTTGTGGCCCCACCCTCCTCCGGGTTTTTGGAATTGTTTCCTTTAAGCAGGCAGATGGAGAAAGAGAGAGAGGATCACACACAAGAAATTTGGGGTGGGGCAAGATAATAGGTCTGAAAGTGGTATGTATCACTTCTGTCCACCTTCCATTGCGTAGACAAAGTCACATGGCCTTGTAACTACAAGGGGGACTGGAACACATACTCCAGCTGTATGCTCAACATGATGTATGGATGGTAAGAGTTAACAGTCTGGATTATTTCTTTTAATATCCAACAAATACCCATGAGGCAGATAATACTATTAACCCCATTTTGACGAAGGGAAAACAGATTTCAGTGGTGGCTCGGTTTTGATCTGTGTACTGCACTTAAAGAAAAATAAAGACAAGTTTCATGTATCAAAGAAATGAGACCTTTATAGA
>NW_007748436.1:6793-9204 GCF_000696425.1 Galeopterus variegatus
AGAAGGGAAAACAGATTTCAGTGGTGGCTCGGTTTTGATCTGTGTTACTGCACTTAAAGAAAAATAAAGACAAGTTTCATGTATCAAAGAAATGAGACCTTTATAGATGTCACATGGGATCTCTAAATATGAAATGAATTTTTGTAAAACACTTTGCAGAACTGTATAACCTGGAAAGTGTAAGATAAATGGATACTATGATAACTACCTTACAAAGAGTTGAAGAGTTGATTTCAACTTGATGTAAAGAAATGATTTTCTAGAAGTTGAAGGCATTCTGTAAAAAGCTATGATTCTGGCATTGCTAAAAGATCTTTGTCTAAGAGTTCCTGTGGAGGCAGAAGGAGTATCTGAACAATATTGTTGAAGGGACTCCCAATTTGGGTAGAAACTGTGGTTCTGTGATTTTTGTGGGATAAAATGACACTATGCCTCCTTTAAATTTTTGCCATGGGCCTCCACTTTCTTACTTGGCACCATAGATGGAAACAAGCCTTCTACAAATTCACCATGCAAACACAGTAAAATTTCTCTAATTTAGATCAACTGGGCAGGGTATGTATGTGTGAAGTTGTTGGGCTGGTGGTAAAAAGGCAGTAGGATATAACAAGTAGGTATTAAGAATCAATAAAATAATATTAAAAAAAAAGAAATTTGTTTTTATTCTATTACTTACAACCAGATTACTCTAACCTCTTTTTAGATCTATATTTAGTGAACAAGCCTGACTTATTGTGTGTGTGTTTTCTTGGTAAATAAATCAATGCCTCTAAGTAGGGAATGGGCTGCTGTTTTTCATTCAAGTGGGTTAATGGCAAATTTTCACATATTCTTGTTTTTCCCTCCACTAATTGTTACAGTCCATCTTTTAAAATATGTATTAGAAATGCAAAATAAGCTTCAGGCCCTGTTCTAAGCATTCAAAACTCTGACATTTGAGGGAATGAGAAATATATATTATAAATCATTTTTGTTTTTTATGGAAAATCTTTGAGGAATTTCTAGTAGTACTTCATTTAGGTGAAAACAAAACAGTAAAATTGAATTTACTTTTGAAACATCCCTTTATTTAGGTTCATTCCTAATTAGACTAGATTTGTTTCTTATTCCCTCCTTCCCTTTCTTCTCTGCCTACCATCTGGTTACTCTGGATTAAGTTTGACTGCTTTTTTGTGATCTTCCTTTCACCCTCCCATAAATGTTGGCAGTGATTANCCTAATTAGACTAGATTTGTTTCTTATTCCCTCCTTCCCTTTCTTCTCTGCCTACCATCTGCTTACTCCGGATTAAGTTTGACTGCTTTTTTGTGATCTTCCTTTCACCCTCCCATAAATGTTGGCAGTGATTATACACCCTGGGCTCTAGAGCCACGAGAAAGCTTGGTGGAAGTACATGGAGCCAGGGGAGGGCACTGAGCTGCCAGAATAACGATTTGCTAAAACGACTAACATTTTCTACGATTCAATTGAAGGACTTCCCTGGTGTTGTGTAGACCCAGTCCTACTGGAGGAGGGCAGAAGGCGTGGGCTAGAGCTCTATCTCCGCCATTCATGAACTGCGAAAACTTGAGAAAGTGGTTTAAATTTCCTGAATCTCAGTTTCAACATTTAAAAAATGAGAATAATAAGATCACCTGCCCTGTCCTCACCTACTTTTCAGAGTAATGTATCGACATTGTCTTGTATGTGAAAGTTCTTTGAAAGTAAGAAGTTGCTGCCCACCTCCTTCACCTCCCCCCCCCTTTCTTTCTTTTCTTTACAAATTATTTCATGGATGGTTACAGCCAAAAGATACCTAACTTTTGTTCATTTTCCCCGGAATCACCCTTAACGTCTTACAGGATGGGGGTTATGGAGAGGGTTATGTCTCCAGGACTGAATGAGTCTCGTCGCCTGGGCTCCAAAGACCCAGTAGAGTGTAGGTGAGCAGGGATAGAAATATTCTGCGTAAATATTTCACTTTTGCAGGACAAAGGCATCTTTAACAGAGACAGGACAAAGGTTTCTTCAGCAGACAAACCCTCTGTGTCCAGAGCCAGGTAGAATGGCCAATTCCAATAAAACACTCTTCTGCTTTTTGAGAAGACAATGGCTTGAGAACAACTTCCTTCACATTACAGGAAGATGCTGCACTAATTGAATTTCTTGAAGGTAAGTGTCAAGGGTGGATCTGGTTTTGTAACCAACTCAATGTGAAGTATAATGTGGTGGCCATGAAAATGCACCTTATAGATCTCCAAATATAGGAAGAATAGTTGACCAAGGGCAGGCCTGGTTGCTGTTCCCTGAAGTGCACAGCCTCCCTTGTGCTGAGGTCGCACCTTCCTCTATGAGCTTCTCCAGACAGTGACCGAGTGCAGCTGGGATACTAAGGCAAGACCATTCCTGAGAGATGTGGGACTCCTCTGAGA
>NW_007748436.1:10520-11861 GCF_000696425.1 Galeopterus variegatus
GAGAAGCACGGAGCAAAGGTCATGATGTGCCTGTGGCAGTTCCTTACTATCCCCAGCATTTCTGGTGCTGGATGCCTAGGCTTCCTCTAAAGATATCCGGGGGCCTGTGCTCCAAGCCTTAGCTCATGGGAAAGCACAGGCTCTGCTGCCTTCCCCATCGAGCTATATAAAGCCTGCTAAAATATTCTGGGCTCAGTTTTCAGGGCAGCCTGCTCTCTTGAGGGCAGTGCTGCTGTCTTCAAGTATGGGGCAAATGCTAATCTTGGCCCAGCAGAAACCCACACCCAGTTCAACTTAACCAGATGGATGGCACCATGGTTCTGTGGAGGCTTCAGATCCAAGCAGTCTCCTTAAGGGTGCCTAGACATAGTATGATTAAGCCACGTAAAAGACCAGTATGATTCCTGCCATGGTTGGGGCATCCTTGGTTGGGTCAAATATCTACTTGTTTGGAAAAACCTGCACGAGCCTCTTTGTAAAGCAGCACAGGTATTATGCACATTATCCTGGCCCTTGGTGTAGCTAGTTTCCAGTAAGCATAAGGATCCCCTTAAACTGGGAAGGGAAATCCATCAGCATTGTCCTCATTCCTGCTTGGGTTTGACCTTCCACTTTGAGCTCTTGACATGGTTAATAAGAGCTACTTTATCATTTCATGGCATAAAAGCTGGTGACAGCCTGAAGGAAAATGGTCATGAATCTTAGTTATTGAATGGTGGGGCCTCAGTTGTCCACCCCTGCGCCTTTGGGCAATCTAGCACCAGCCTCATCTCTCACCACTTCCTCATTTGTTCTTTGTNTGTCTATCATGTGCTGGGTATTGTCACATACATTATTTCACATAACTTTAATGTGAGGTAGTTTTGTAATTATACAGAAGAGGAAACTGATGATCAGAGAAATTAAATAACTGGCCCAAGGTTACATAACTAATGACACAGAGCCTGGATTGGAACCCAGGTCTCTCCTACCTTCAAGGTTTTATCTTCTCTACCACTTTCTCTACACTTCTGGCTGTCTTATTTTGAGGATCGAATAAGTGAGCAAATTTGAACACCTTTTGAAAATGTCAAAAAGTGTTGCTCCAAAGCCAGAGGCAACTATTTCTGTTGGTTGCAGTCAGGACCACTACATAACATGCACGGGCAAAATGAAAATGTGGGGCTCCCTGTTCAAATTCATTGAGAATTTCAAGATGGAAACAGCAGAGCATGAAGCCAGCCATGGTGGCTGCAGAATTGTCAATACAGGGGCAATCATATTATGCTTATTAGAAATTTTCTAAAAGAACAAATAAAAATATCAGTCATTCAGAGAATAACATAGAAAAGAAAGCCCTAG
>NW_007748437.1:0-1503 GCF_000696425.1 Galeopterus variegatus
TGGCAAAAGACTCAGAAATAAATGCCTCAATTCTAGCACACTTTATTTGTTTCTTTGCTATTCACAATAACCAAGAGATGGAATCAATATATATGTCCATCAGAGAATGAATGGATAAAAAAACTGTGGTATATACATACAATAGAATACTATTTAGTTCTAAAAAGAAATGATATCCTATCATTTGCAACAACATGGGTGGAACTGGAAATCATCAAGTTAAGTGAAGTAAGTCAAGCACAGAAAGAGGTGTTCACACTCATATATGGAATCTGAAAAACGAAATAAAATAAAGTGGTTTGTCATAGAAGTAAAAAGTATAGTAATGGAGGGGAAGCCAGGAGGGGAGGGGGGGGAGTGGGGGAAGAGGAGGAAAGTGGTGGACTAATGGGTACAAAACTATGCTGTCTACTCTAAGTGAATCATTGTGCAGTGTACACAAGTACTGAAACAACACATTCTACCCCACAAATATGTACAAGTAAATTTTAAAGTATATATATATATGTACTACATATGCACATGTATATGTATATATTAAAAAGAAATTGGTTTCTTGGCATAGTTCTGTTTTCCTGTTCCTATTTCTATATTTCTTCCCCTCTCTCACACACGTTTTGTTTATGTATAATCATTTCTCATTCAATTTTTTCCTGAGGTTCTCCATTTTGGATTGAAGATGTTTTCCTATAACTTCCTTTTTACCTTTTCAAGCTACTTGATAAATTATTGATCCCAGAAATTGTGCAGAGATTCTCAGTGTAAGTGCCATTTAGAGTGTTCATTGAAGATATGCATATTTAATTATTTTATTAGTTTATTCACAAACTATGTGTTAAATGCCTACTTTGTTCCCATCACTTTACCACACACTTATGAAAAAATGATTAGTACCATGAGAAAATAGTTTGCCGTATATTCAGTTAATTGTGCACAATTAATCCTATACATTTAATTAGATGGATTATATTTCTGCAGAAACTCAAAATTCCATACATATCACATTAAACATGCATAGTATATTTGTGCTTGTGTGTTTGTGTGTATGTTTGTGTGTGTCTGAGTATTCCCCAGTGTGTGAATATTTTGAGGTATGAGGGGACTTGAAAAAGCTCTTAGAAAAATGATATTAAAAGATAAAAATGGAAAATACAAATTTTATTTCTCAGTATAGGTTCCATCAAGTTCAAGACACTTTTGTAAGCAACGATACTAGCCATTTAGTCCATCCCTAAAGAACCAAGAGTCCTGGGAATTTAACCATGTCAGTGCAGTATAGTTTTCATCACTAACTGAAGAAAAATGGGTGCCATTTAAGAAATTTTAAGGTTAGAAAACAAAAAGAATTTAGAATGATCCAAATCAGGCCTAAAAGATAGATGCCTAATGATTTTCCATCAAAATTCATGCAAAATTGCCCTAGCTTGATAAGAGAAATAAGCAGGAACATTGACTGGTGGAGAAGGACTCTCTGGTGATGGTTTTCTAGGCATTTTTCTCCTA
>NW_007748437.1:2442-3598 GCF_000696425.1 Galeopterus variegatus
ACTTTTAACTTATGGTAGTCATGGCTTTGATTGTGTGTTGCTTTGGGATCATATTGGTAAAGCCATGTTTCATCTCTTGTTACAATTTTTTGAAAAAATGTTCCAGGATCTTGATCCCACTTTGTTTAAAATTTTCATTGAAAACTCTGCTCTTGTCTGTAGCTGATCTGGGTGCATCAGTTTTCACGCCTATCAAGGAGAAAGTTTGCTCAACTTTAATTTTCAATCATAGTGCTGAAAGCTGAACCATCATAGATATCTGTGGTGTTTCCCATTGTTTCTACTGTTAATCATCAGTCCTCTTTAATTAGGGCATGAATAAGATTATATTTTTTTTCTCACAAATTGCTGGAGACGGTCTGCCACTGTTAGCTTCATCTTCAAAATTGTTGCATCCCTTCTTAAACCAAGTTATCCATTCAGAAACTGCTTATTTCTTTGGGGTATTGTTCCAATCTTTGTGCAAAACATCAGTTACATCACCATTTTCCAGCAAAGTTTCACCATAAATTTGATGTTTGTTCTTGCATTAATTTTAGCAGAGTTCATGTTACTCTGATAGGGGCTCTTTTCAAACTGGTGTCTTATCATTCTTGGTGCCTCAAACTAGATCCTGTGCAGACATGTTATAACAAGTTATGAGTTTATTTTGGTGCAAAAATGTTTTGCAATCCATGCATAACTTTTTTACAATACACTTCATGAACTTTTTAAGACCCCTTGTGGATAGGTCTGAATGATTTCTCATTTTGATTTTTGCAACATCATTACCATTTCTTAAATAATCATAATTTTTATAAATATGCATTTAAATACTTTACAACAAGAAAAAGGTAAAAATATATAATTGCAACAAAAGCAAAAAATATTTCCATAAAGTATAATAGTCATTCATGATTTTAAAAGATTTGTAGAAATCAAGGAATAGAAGATAATTCCTATAGTGTAAGCAAGTAATAACTAAGTTGCTCCCTCAAAAAAAAGCCCAGCAAACCTAAAAGTCAATAATAAAATATTAAAATGTCCCCTCACAATTCAAGAGAGACTAGTATGCCCTTTATCACCACTTCCATAGAATTTGATTAAGGCCTTAGTCAATACAAGATTGGAGATGTTCAGTCCCCCTGGAATTGGGTTTCAAGCCACTTCCCTGATT
>NW_007748437.1:4116-10341 GCF_000696425.1 Galeopterus variegatus
TCAATACAAGATTGGAGATGTTCAGTCCCCCTGGAATTGGGTTTCAAGCCACTTCCCTGATTCTTAAACCACTCTGCTATTACTCAAGTCCCACCTTGAGTCCTAAGCTAGGGTGGCCTGTAGCACATATTTTGGGCACTAACATGTGAACATTGAGACCACAGGGGGTAAATTTATGTAAATTCACTGGCCAAACATGCTCAGTGGAAAGTTTATCCCTTAAGTGATCTCCCACTGGATCCCTAGAAAACATGCAGAATATACTTGAATGTGTTTGGTGCATGTGATGGAATTTGACCAATGAGCATGCTCCAAAGAGACCCAGTATGTGCGAGACTAGATTATGTAACTGGGAACCAGCTGGGGACTGCACCCTTAGTTGAATATTCAATTATGCATTAGATAACATGAATATGTATAGATAGCCAAAACTATAAAAGTAGAATCCAGAGAGAAGATGGGCTGTTGCTCAGTCTTTTGGGGTCAGCCCATACTTCAACTGGGAGGTGTGCATGCTTTACTTTTTGTGTTAAACTTGCCTTTAGCAGGCTGCTGCTCACTCTCTTGAGCCAGTCTGCACTTTGTACTAAACTTTAATTGTGTATTTCCTACCTTCATATAAAACTTGGTGTAGCCCCACCACTCTCAGTCTCTAGAGCTAGGCTGTACTTTTGCTATGAAATCGGTATTTCCTATTCTCTGTACTACACCTCTTTTCACTTTCTACTGTGACTCTGCTCTTGAATTTTTTCCTGTGGCAGAGTCAAGAACCTTGTAGAGTTGGGAGTGGGTTGAGACCATCAATCAGACCTGCCCAGACACTTTACTCAGCTATTAAACACTCTAAAATGAGGGGAAAAGGCAGAAATGGAAGATAGAGCAGACAGATATCTAGGAACTCCTAAAGAGAATGCAGAAAAAAAAATAAATAAGGTATAACTGAAAATGGAAATAAAAATAATTTTTAAACTGTAAGAGAAAATACAATGTTTTTTTTTAACACAGCAGAAGCAGTCCTTAGTCAACTTAATTTGAGAAAGATAATTTTCATCAATCATGTTTCTCTTCTTAACAGCAGTCTCATTAGGGTTTTAAGTTAAAAAATGAAAACTGAAAATACTGGAAACACAATTAACAAAATGGCAGAATTTCTTACTTATCAATAATAACCTTGAATGCAAGTGTATTAAACTATTCAATTAAAAGATATAGAGTGGCCAGATGAAAAAAAAATAACTATACACTGACTATAAGAGACTCACTACACCATCAGAGACAAATATAGACTGAAAGTCAAGTGATGGAAAAAGATATTCCACACAAAGAGAAACAAAAAAAAAAGCATGATTTGGCATACTTAAGTCAACAACAGTAAACAAAGATAAAGAAGGTCATTATATAATGATAAAGGGATCAATTCAACAACAGGATATAACAATTTTAAGTATATATGTACCTAAAACCAAAGCACCCAAACATAAACAAATATTATTAAATCTAAAGGGAAAGATAGACTGTGATACAGTAATAGTAGGAGGTCTCAGACCTCCACTTTCAACAATAGACAGATAATCTAAACAGAAAATCAACAAAGAGACATTGAGCTTAAATTGCACCTTATACCAAATGGACCTAACAGATATTTACAGAACATTCCATTCAACAACTACAGAATACACATGCTTCTCAATCACACATGAAGCATGCTCCAGGATAGATGATATGTTAGGACACAAAATAAGTTTTAAAAAAATTTTAGAAGACAGAGTATTTTTTCTGATCACAATGGTATGAACCTAGAAAGCAACAACAGTAAAAACTTCTAAAACGTTATAAATACATGGAAATTAAACAACATGCACCTAAATAACCAATGAGTTAATGAAGAAATTAAAAGGGTAATTTAAAATTTTTGATACAGATGAGAATCGAATCAAATGAAAACCTATGGGATACAGCAAAAGCAGTCCAAAGGTCAAAGTTTATAACAATAAATGCCTATATCAAAAAAGAAGAAAGATTTCTAATAAACATCTTAATGATATACCTCAAGAAACCAGAAAAGCAAGAATAAACTGAACCAAAAGTGTTAGAAGAAAGAAAAGAATAAAACTCAGAGCAGAAATGAACAAAATAGAAACTAGAAAGATACTTTAAAATATCAATGAAACAAAGAGTTGCTTTTTTGAAAAGATAAACAAAATTGACAAATCTTTAGCTAGACTAAGAAAGAACAAGAAAAGACTCTAATAAAATCAGACAAAAAAGATGTTACAACTGATACCTCAGAAACACAAAGGATCATAAGAGACTATTGTGTATAGTTCTATGCCAACAAACTTGATAACTTAGAAAAATTGGATAAATTCCTGGACACACACAGCCTACCAAGATTTAATTATGAGGAAGTAGAAAGACCCCTGTCTCTCACTGTATACAAAAATCAATTTTAAATAGATTAAAAACTTAAATGTAAAAGCTGAAAGTATAAAGTAACTAGAAAAACACATAGGAAAAACAATTCATGACATTGGGTTGGGCAAAGATTTTTTAGATAAGACCTCAAAAGCACAGGCAACAAAAGCAAAAATAGACAAATGGGATTATATCAAATTAAAAAGTTTTTGTACAACAAAGGAACCAATTAACAGAGTGAGAAGAGAAAGTACAGAATGGGAGAAAGTATTTTCAAATTATACATCTGACAAGAGGTTAATATCCAGAATACAGAAAGAACTTAACATCAAAAAAAATTGAATAACCCCTTTAAACAATGGGCAAAAGACCTTAATTAACATTTCTTGTAAGAAGTCCTATAAATGGCTGACAGATATATAAAAAAAATGGTCAATATCAGCAATCATCAGGGAAATGCAAAGCAAAACCAAAATGAGATACTACTTCACTCTACTCCAGTTAGAATGGCTAGTATAAAACAAGACAAATGAAAACAAGTGTTGGTGAGAATGTGGAGAAACGGGAGCCCTTATACGTTCCTAGCAGGGATGTAAATTAGTACAGTCATTATGGAAAACAGTATTGAGGTTCCTCAAAAAATTAAGAACAGAACTACCATACGATCCAGCAATTCCACTACTGGTTATACAAAGGTACTTCAGAAAGTCTGTGGGCAAATAGAATTAAAATATAATATGAATCTTTCCATGAACTTTTTTTTTTTTTCCTTTTTGTCTTTTTTCGTGTCCAGCAATGGATCGCAACCCTCAGTGTCGCGCCCGTACCGGACTGGGACCGGCAATGGGATCGCAAACCTCGGTGCTGCGCCCGCACCTCGCTCAGCCAGTGAGCGGGAACCGGTCTGTATGTGGGATCCGAACCCTCGGTGGGAGCGCGGCAAACAGCGCACTGTAGCAGTGCGCCACCGGGCCAGCCCTTTCCATGAACTTTTTAATGTTCCATCATATATCCAAAGGAAATGAATTCAATATTTCAAGGAGATACCTGCACCCTTATGTTTATTGGAGTGCCATTCACAATAGCTAAGACGTGGAATCAAACTAAATGCCCAGCAACAGATGAATGGATAAAGAAAATGTTTTACATCTACACAATGGAATACAATTCAGCTGTAAAAAATATCCTGTTGTCTGAAACAAAATGAATGAAACTGGAGAACGTTATGTTAAGAGAAATAAGGCAGACACAGAAAGGCAAATACTGCAAGATCTCACTCATACATGGAATCTAAAAATAAGTTGTCTCATAGAAGTATGGAGGAGAATGGTGGTTACCAGAGGCTGGGGAGAAGATAGGTGAAAGAAGGAAGGGCAGAAGTTGGTCAACAGGTATAAAACTTAAAATTAGGTAGAGGAAATAAGTTTTGATGTTCTATTTATTGTACAGTGGGATGAGTATGGTTAACACTAAGTTATTGTATACTATAAAATAGCCTAAAGAGAGGTTTTTGAATGTTATCACCTTAAAAAAATGATAAATGCATGAGGGATGACTATGCTAACTACCCTGATTTGATCATTATACAATGTATACATGTATCAAACATCAAATTGTATCCCATAAATATGTACGATTGTGTCAATTAAAAAAAACTTGCAGCAAGGACATACTTTATTTATCTATCTATCTATCTATCTATTTATTTATTTATTTATTTATTTATTTATTTATTTATTTATTTATGCTTTTTCCTTTTTAGACAAAACTAATCATCTCCCAAACAAATCAGGCATGATTGACGGCTTTGCTTCCATCTACCAGAACCATATAGTAGAGTACTCAATCAAGCATTATGTCTTAAAGTATGGTACTTGGACCACCACCATCAGTGTCAACTAAGAGCTTCTTAAAAATACAGTAATTTATGACCCACTCAATATCTACTGAATCAAAACATTTATTTTAATGAACTCTTCAGATGAGTCCTTTTCACATTAATGTTTAAGAAGCACTGTATTAAAGCACCTTGTTATTACCAAGTGTGTTAGAACTGGTGTGTGTTTGTGTATTAATGGAAACAGTGGAGCATAAAAGCATTACAGATGAAAAGTAAAAAGCCATAGTGAATTTTTCTCTAATTTACACATCTCTAATTAGAGCATAAGATTATTATATTAGATAAATTAGATATGTTTTACACTTAAGACGATCTGGCTACGTGTGGTTGCTGGCCCATGGTTTGCTCATTTGTTACAAAGAGAATCTCCTGCCTACAAAGTAAATGTAATGTGAATCTACATAACCTAGTATGCTGATTCTATTGATTAAATAAATATTATTAATTAAAAGACTAAAGAGGCAAGTGATAAAGTGAGAGAAGATATATGCCATACTTACTTTTAACAAAAGGCTTATCTTACATATAAAAATGTTTACAAATCAATGTGAAAAAGACATATAATCCAATGGAAAAAGGACGAAACACTTGAACAGGTGCTTTAAAAAGAAGAAATCTAAATGGTCAATAAGCATACAGGAGAGTATAATTTCAAGTTGGAAGAAAACTAATATGTAACATTGATGGTCTGATCTCTTCTAAAACTTAAGACTATAAAACAACTAGCTGACCTGCCTCTGGATGTACTGGCTACTCATAGCTAGGGGAAAAAATGCCTAGATCAAGAGTTGATAAATATCTGTTAAGTCTGAATATGACCCTCAAATTCTGATCAGACTCGTTTCCTCATTCTGAGCCTGCATTATGAGCTCAGTCCCATATTTGTGTCCCTTGAGTATGGCGTTATTCTTCAAACAGCTCTTGCTTGAAGCCATCTCTGGGGGCTCTCTGGCCTTCATAAGACAGTGCTTACAAGCAAAGCAGGGAGGTTTAACTTCTTTCTTACCATTGACTTCAGGGTGGAGTGTCACATTAATATTAAAGCACATACACATAAGCAAAAGGTAAGGTATAAATCTACTCTTTCAGGATATCTGACATAATTTGCATTTCATAATATATCTGTTTGGATTCTGACAGGATAGACTAGATGTTAAAATTAACAAAAGCAATTCAAAAGATACCAGGAAGATTGAGAGACTATTGTAAAACTTTCAAGGAAAGACAGAGTGTACATGTTAGTGGGAGTGTATCTGAGGAAGTCTTAGAAATGCCCAGTCTGGATGACGTGTGTGAGGATATATATCTCAAAAAACACATGGTTCTTCTTTTTTATTTCTGTTTGTAGGCAGATAAATGAGCTTGGAAAAGTTATTGTATCTCTCCAAGACTTTTTCCCTTACCTATGAAATGAACAAAATAATAACATGACATAAATGAGAAAATCTATATAAACCATTAGAAATACATATTAGTATCCAAAAGTTAAAATATAATAACATATAATAAGTAATTAAATTTATGTGTTTATCCTGTTTATTTGAATTAAATCTCAATAGAAGTGATTACTTCTAAAAAAAATAGTGCAATCTTTAAGACCACGGTGAGACAAATGCCAAAACACAAATGAGTCCACTAACATAAGATTATTTTAGCCATAGCTAGCACAGTTAAAAAAGTAAATAATGTGGCTCTGATAAGGAGTTTTAGAAAATGGATGAACTCATAAAATGTTGAATATCGTGTCATTATCTGCAGCCTTGGCATTTCTCTTAAGTTACAAATATTTATCCTTAATAAGCTATAGGTTCCCAATAGAACCAGTTCTTTGAACAGTATTCTGGGCACTCATCCATTTACAGGTTGTGAACAAGAGAAAAATCCAGCAGCAAAGTAGCCGGTATGACACA
>NW_007748437.1:10783-11861 GCF_000696425.1 Galeopterus variegatus
CATCCATTTACAGGTTGTGAACAAGAGAAAAATCCAGCAGCAAAGTAGCCGGTATGACACAGAAACACTAAGATATTATACTTTCCTAGATGCCAATGTTCTCCCACACTCTCAATATACTTAGAAAAATCTAAAAACTAAACTTGACAGGTAATTAAAAATGAGAAGAAATTGTGTGGGTGATTAAAAGTGGAGTCAATAATTCCCAGGTCATTAAAAAAATGGAAAATAAAGCCTATGAAGGTAATGACTTTGGAAAAGATAGCCACTCTCTTGGACAAAGAAACTGGTTTTGATACTTTAAGGAGGACTAATTTTTTGTCGTTGTTTGAGGACCACAGAATAAAGAATTTTAAAAACTAAACAAAAATAATACACATGATATTTGATGGAATAGATGAAGTTTAGCCTGAAAAATGGAGAAAATTATTACTGTCCTCAACTCCTGGAAATTATATTAAATTAAATAAATAATTAAGGAGCTACAACTAAACTCCACTTCCTATGCTAGGTACTAAAAATGCAGTAGTAACCAGTGTGGCCATGATTACCTACCCTTATACTCTAGTAGTGGGAGAAGACAGACATTAATCAAATAATAATAAGGAAAATAATAAAGAAACTAGTTTGTGTAAATGGTCCTAGATTATATACCTGCAGAGAAAAGAAGATGGAATTTTTTAAAAAAAATATATGGACTCAATTCAAGGAAGAAAAACAAATGGAGTTTTCAATCACGAAGTAGAAAGCTTTTAGGTATTAGTTAATATACTAATACCAGAAATAAGTTAGGATGTCTCAGCTGATGACTACCTATTCAGCATAACTTAGGGTGCTTTCTGTATAGGTAGGAGGGTAAGACTACATATTTTCTAAAGGTCCTTTTTAACTCAAAGACTACATAATTATGAACTTCCAATCTGCCATTAATTTACATATTCTTCCTATAGCGATATAAGGTATGAATATAGTATGGAATAATTTATGTATCTCCACTCTAATCCACAGTAAACTTTGCCTTTCCCTTCAAGATTTTATTTCCTTTGCTCAAGAAGCTTTTACAAAACTGAGATAAGAG
>NW_007748438.1:0-443 GCF_000696425.1 Galeopterus variegatus
TTAGATGAGATAATTTGTATGCACCACTTAGGAGATGCTTGGCACTCAAATGTTGGCAAGCGCAGACTCACCTGCTCTGCAACCTTCTCAAAGGTACCACCTCCCAGCCCTTACCTGCTCAGACAAAAGAGGCCCCCCTTGTAATCCTGTCCTGCCTCTCACAGCCTGTTGTCCTGCCTTCCAAATGTCATCTCTCACATCTGTCCTGCTCTTTCCCATTTCCACTGCCAGGGGAGCAGTGGCATTTGCACCTTCATCATATAATCCAGCAACTTTGCTGAACTCTTCCATTAGTTCTTTTTACCTTCTTGTATTAGTCTATTTTGTGTTGCAATAACGGAAATACCTGAGACTGGGTAATTTATAAGGAAAAGAGATTTATTCGGCTTACAATTCTGGAACAGCTGCATCTGGCACGGGCCTCAGGCTGCTTCTACTCATGG
>NW_007748438.1:5194-6019 GCF_000696425.1 Galeopterus variegatus
ATTAAGGGCACCATTCTTGCTTTTCAATGTGGCTGCGAATTTTAAATATCTATTTTCTGTCTTTTGAGGGATTTGTGACGATCAGGGGAGGCTCGATCATGAGTCAGTCTGCCACTTGATCCCTCTCTATTTTTCGTATGCCTCCGAGCGAGGTGCCGGTTGTCAAGCTCCACGCTGCAGCTATGCAGCCGAACTGGACCTGGGCTCCGCTTTCTTGGCGTCGATCTTCATGAAATTAAAACAAGTCTATCTTGACCTTACCTCATAGTCACTTGGGAGGATTAATGATGTAATAAAGGCTCTGGCGTATGCCCAATAAGTGCTGGATCTTTCCTCCTTTCTCCTGACTCTCTTTCCATTGCACTCGACAGTCAGCTCCTCCCCTAGGGTCTGCGAGGTTCAGGGAATAAGAGCACTAGGAGCTCAGAGGAGAGAAACGTCCTGGGGCTGGAGCAGGACGCAGGGGTTTTCTGGAGCAAGAAAGAGGCCAGCAGGGCCTTAAAGGACGGATGGACTTGACATCGCCGGTGAGGATAAAGAGGGGACTTGGGGCTGGGGCTGTGGGTGGGAGCAGGATCACAGGGCGAGTGGAGCGGCAATGCTGAAGGAAGCAGTAACGTGCTTTACTGAGTCAGGGGTCAGGGACTCAAACGCCCCGGGGGCCAGGAGGTGGCACAAACGTGTGAGCAGGGCTGGTCCTGCAGAGGACGGGGACTGAATCCCAGAGCAAGACATTTTTTGGTTACTGCCCAACCAGAACAGCGGCCAGCTGTCTTGTGCCAGTCTCCCAAGGGCTTGCGGCGGGAGGATATTAAAGTTCCAGTG
>NW_007748438.1:11594-11860 GCF_000696425.1 Galeopterus variegatus
AGCCAGAGAGAAAGGCGGCGGGCTGGGGCGAGGAGGGAATGTCCGTGACTGGGGCTCTGGCCACCACCCCGCCACCCCCGAGTGAGTGTTTCCGACGTGTGTGCACAGAAGGGGCCGCTGCACCTCCCCAGCTCACCCAGGGTTGTGAACGCTGCTCTCAGCAGCACCTGCATGAGGACAAGGACCACAAGAGACCAGACGCCGGTCCCCATGGGCAGGAGGGAGAGGGAGGGAGAAACGCAGACGGGGCTGAGAGACTCCGGCAG
>NW_007748439.1:0-2379 GCF_000696425.1 Galeopterus variegatus
AAAAAAAAAAAGAGAGACATAGAATTTGATAGAATTTAACACTTATTCATGATTTAAAATATTTATAGCAAATAAATAATAGAAGAGTTCTTATTTGAATAAAATATATCTACAAAAAAACTATGTTATAAAGCATTTCAGTGCAGAAATGTTAGACATATTCTTTAATGTCTGGGTCTTATTGTTGGATTATTTTTAATTCTTTCCTTCTTGAAAATATAACCACATTAGTTGTTGTGACATGAAAGTTTTTCAAAGAATGTGTTATTTCAGAATTATTTTTCATAATTTACCTTTGAATCTCCCCAACAATGGTGATACTTCTTTTTCCTAAAGCACCTTGTCAGCATAGTGGTTTATGTCACTTTCTCTTACATTTTTCTTTAATCGAAATATAACTGATTATGCATATTTGTAAGGTACAGAGTTAAATATCAGTATTTGTATAGAATATGTGATGATCAGATCAGGACATTTGGCATATTCGTCATTACAAAATGCACTCATTTTTTTGTGTCCGTTCACCAATTTCTGTTACTTTTTTTAAAAGTGTTACCCTACAAAAGAGTTAGAGGCAATGCATCCCAACACAAGGCCATGTTTTCTTGAATGCAAAGTAATAAATTGAAAGTAACTTCTATGTATGACCGCTGTTCTGAGTGTTCCCTCTCCCCTTAGGAAAACTTTGAGGAATCATTTGAATTGGTCCTATAGTGAATCTGTTTAACATACAGATGTATCAAAACTTGTATTCTGATTCCTAAACTGATAGGTTTTAGCATTTCTTGAAATGTACCAGATTTCTCCTTAATGACAAAGCATGTCAACCTTTTTAGGTACAACAAGCCAGAATCTCAAGACAAATCTTGTGAGTTGTTTACAAGAATGAACCAGTTTTTTATTTCTGTTTTTGTTTTTATGCTTCCTTGCTAATTGGTGCCTCTGTAAAATAATTTTCTTATATTATACTTTTAGGGTAACTCTATCTAATAATTTTTACATAATTCCTCTCATTTAAATCAGTATCTGAATTTCATTAAAAATATCTCTTGAGGGCCGGCCCGGTGGCGCACTGCTACAGTGCGCCGCTTGGGAGTGCGGTGGCGCTCNAAAAAAAAAAAGACAAAAAAATATATATATATATCTTTTGAGTTTCAAGATCCTTAAACACTTATTTTTTAAAAAGGGAATTATCCTTTTATTTTCTATTTATGTCACCTCTGATTTTTTTCCAAGTTTTGTTTAAAATGTTAGTAGCTTTGAGCATCAAGTCTCTGATGGGATATCAAAAACATTTATGTCAGAGATGTTCGACTGATTGGTGTGTCTCATGAAATTCCTTATTTAAATTTACAAGTGAGCACTCAGTGAAGTAAGCTGTAGGTGGGGGAATTTTTAAAATCTTGAATACGTATAAAAATTAAATAGAGATAATATTATGAGTTTGTCTCAACTGATTTATTAATTCCATACTTAACTTAAGACTGGTTTATGAGCTATTTTATAGTAACAGAAAATATACTGCATGGATAGTTTTAGAGTTAAAGAATGTGGTTTTTTTTAAATATGAGGAGGTTTGGAGCTGATTGCACAAATAAATTAGTCCTTGTGTAAGTTCTGAGACAAGCATATATACAAGAGTCCCTTAAATATAGTGTCACTTTTCAAAAGAAGGAAAGTGTGAGCATCTTATTGTTCTCATGCAGTCAAGAACAACGTATTTTATGAAAGTTATATACCTTATATTCAGGCCAGAAGATTGTAACTGCTAACCATATACCTTTTGGGGGCTTCATTATAGATATATCCAGGCCACATGGTACTTAAAGTATGCTCATTAGATTGTGTTCAGACTTTATCGTCATCCAGCACCTGGTTTTGTATTCCACCACTTAACACACTCAAAAGTCCATGGATACCATACTAAGGAGAATAAATGGCAAATAGACATTGGGACCTCAGGAAAAAGCTTGGCGGGATTGGAGTTTCAGGTATATAACAGCTGCTCCTTATTTCCACCGGGAATAAAACAAATGGAAATTAATGTCAATTACAGCAGAATAACATAGATAAGATACACATACACCATAAATAAATTAATATAACTATAAATAGATGAAACATGTTGATTTTATGGGTATTCTATGAGAAAATCTATAACCATGGCTTTTAATGAGGCTGTCTAAGACTACAATTACAATTTGTGGTGACCTAAGTGCTGAGGAACTAGAGAGCCCTGCAAGATCCCCTGGAGCCTGGTTGTCCTTTTTATACAAATTTAGTGCTGACAGTGTTACTGACCATGCATTTGAATGGAAATAATTTGTATTCCTTTTTCCATACTATATGTATACTCTGTTCATTGGACAAAAGTTGTTT
>NW_007748439.1:2996-5199 GCF_000696425.1 Galeopterus variegatus
ATAATTTGTATTCCTTTTTCCATACTATATGTATACTCTGTTCATTGGACAAAAGTTGTTTTTGTTTTTTTTTTTTAATTGTTCGTTGGGGCAGTCCACTTTCTGTGTCAATGGCTCTTAACCCTGTAATCTGCAAGCAGATCTTTTCCTGCGGAATCATCTCTCTCTCCTCTCTCCTCCAATCGCTTCAGAGTTATGTGCTGACCTGGGCTGTTTTTCAATTGTTGACATTGATGGTACATTTTACCAAAGCAATTTGAAGCATTACCTTATGCCTGATTAGTGAGAGGCCATGCCCCTCCCACTTTCTTTGGTAAGGTCAAGGGGAAAAACTTACATCTAGGGTTCCTTGCATTGTTGCTGTTACTGTTTTAGCCTAAATATCAATCACCACAAAACATGCACATATACAGTTAAGTTAAAAATTAAGTTAAAATTTTTTTTAAGTTAAAAATTCTAGATTTTTCGGAATTATATACTTAATTCGGAAAAATCTAGAATTAAGGCTCCTGTAGTCTGAGGAAATAAAATAATGCACAGGACTCCATGGATGATTTACAAATTCTGGGAATGGCTAAGTTTTATATCAACATAAAATGCATAGCTCTTCAGCAAGCATAAAAATACGCTGTGTATTCTGTCAACTTCCCAACTTTTCAAGGGCCTCTTAATATTAAGAAAATGTGATGTGATTTGCTGTTGCAATATATTTTACTCTGTGGATGTTTTCTTTTCAGAATTCTTGAGATTTTTATCTATTTGTCACAGGACAAGAGGATTTATGTAACTTTATATATTGACATGTATTGGTATATAGATGCTTTGTGTTTGTAAATGTCAGTCTCTAGACCATATAATGGTTATAAAAATACAATAATATTGATAAAATTATGTTTAGTAAAATAACTGTCAAAGATATATTTAAACAGCTTTTTCAAGTGTAAACAGCTAACACTGGCTAATGAAGTGCATGCAGGTTTGACCATCAGTTCACTGAATCTGTAGCTTTACAAAAGATGCTGACACAAGGCTTACCTAGGCAACACTCTCACTGTGCTATCAAAAAGCACTAAATAACAAACTATTTCAATTCTTGCTTAAAAGTTATATAATTGTTTTCTAAATCACATCCATATTATTTACTGATAATTTTCTTTGTTTTCTACTTCAGTTGGTCTTTGGCACTGCTGTAATTAAAGTATCTGAATAATCCATTGATTATCATTATGCTCTTCTATCAAAGATGTATTAAATTTCCATTAGCCAATTAATAATGACCTTATCAATTATAGACAAACTTAATTAGCCACCACTCTGAATTTTTATTCATGGAACAAGGCAAAGTTCCGAGCCGAATCAAAATCAGGCTTGAAAGGCAAATAAAGAAGATATGTTAATTCTGCTCTCCCAGGGTGATCTTATTTTTGATGAACTCAGCAGAAAGTCACTTTCAATAACCCAATAAGAAAAGTATGATTCTTTTCCCTAAGAGTTCAGAGTTTTATATTTTCCTTCAAACATGTTTTATTCTTTCTGACATAGGACTTAGAGAAATTGAATAAGGGCTAGCTTGTTAACTTGGTGTTGGTTTTAGTTACTTATGACCATAATTATTTGAGAATCATTTTCCAAAATAATCAATAAAGTTTATATAAAATATTACAAAGATCTGCTCATTTACAAAAAGGACATAAAATCAAGTTATGTTCCCTTTATGTCTCATGATTTAATAAGTCAATGCAAGGACATTCAATTCAAAATTTATAGTATTTATTCACTTCAAACATGTTTTTTAATCAGGTTTATATCTTTGGATGTTTTTATCTTTTAAATTTCTTTGAGATTAATATTGAGGAGATTTTGACAGGTGGACTTTCATTTAGAACTATTTTTACACATGGAGTTTTAGTGAAGCCTGGTTGAATTCTTTCAAACACTTTCCTAAGAACTACATTTGGAAGGTTCCTCCAGATCTGATAAAGGAGACCTGATTTTAAGTGTTCCTACATCGTGTTTATGAGGAAATCATTTCCATCATGTATTTTTTTTCCTTTTTGTCTTTTTTACTGACCGGTAACAGGATCGCAACCCTTGGTGTCGCGCCCGTACCGGGGACCGGCAACGGGATTGCAACCCTCAGCATTGCGCCCGTACCACGCTCAGCCAGTGAGCGGGAACCGGTCTCCACATGGGATCTGAACCC
>NW_007748439.1:5978-7316 GCF_000696425.1 Galeopterus variegatus
GCACTCTCCAGTGTGCCACCGGGCCGGCCCATCACTTCCATCATTTTAACTCATCAACTTGTGAGTCGTGGTTGCTGAAGCCTTTGACTCCCTTCCCATCATCTCTGAAGCATGCACACAAATATATATGCATCAGGATGCCTGTCAGTGACTTTCTGGACTCTGGGCATGGTCTTCTGTAACCACAGTGTAAGGATTCTGATGTCTGAATCAGAATAGCAGGAGCCAAGACCCAGAGACTGCACAGTGAGCTAGAGGCCCAGTGGTCACTTCACTGCAACCAGAAACTACAGGCCATGGCCAGCACATCACCTTCCCACGCCCCAGGACAGCCATTTGCCGAGAAAATACAATCCCCCATGATACAAACCTAGCAAAGGTGAATAGAACACACATTGGATATGTTAGCTCATTGAATCCTAAAATGTGAAACTATTCATTCAATACATATTTATTGAAATACTCCACGTAAGCAAGATAGACCAAGTTGCCTGCCCCTGTGATTTTACATTTTGACAAGAGAATAACATTAATATGCTAATAAGTAAATTACATAATAAAGAAGTAAACAACATGTTCAGTTATTCAAGCAAAAAAAATTTCTGTTGAATAAAAAATAACAGAATTATCAAGAGAATAAATGATCTTTCCTGTATTCAGAGGAAAACAGCAAGAGTAGGAAAGCTTGTCCTTCAGACCAGCTAGTCTGTACTGCCTAAATGTCTGCTAGGAGTTGGTACGGAGGTCAAGGCAGTGTTGATATCTGAATGTCTGCAAGACAGTTCTTCCAATGGCCTGATAGATGGTGAGGGGCTCAGAGGAACCCATGTGACCGGTATGTGACAAACACGAGATTATTTGCTTTCTTTTCAAGTTAGGTAAAGAATAAAACAAGATGATATGGGACCTGTTTTTTAAATATGCAGAACAACAAAAGAATAAGAATTATTCTAAAGGTATAAAGAAAAAACATAAAAGTGGAAAATTTTCTACAGAAAAAACAGATTTCTAAAATATGTGTACAAATATTTTTCTCCATGAAATAATAGAAGAGTAATAAAGAAGATGAGATTAACGCTCAGCAGAGGGAGCTTTTATATTTTTTCTTTCCCTTGAATAATGCATTTCAAGGAAATTAAAATATATAGCAGTTGAAATTGTATTACCAAAAAGTAAAATCTATAATATTGAGGATAAAATTGATAAACTCTCTGAGAATGCAAAGAATAATTTAAAAATGAAAATGATGCATGCTGGGAAAACAGAATAGTTTGGTCAGGGCCCTCTCCAGTTGAGTGTGGTTCAGCATCCTTTGTAAGCAAATTGTGTGTGTGTGTA
>NW_007748439.1:7936-11860 GCF_000696425.1 Galeopterus variegatus
CAGGCCTTAACCTAGCCACAGCAGACCACCACAATTGGAATAGACTGCAACAGGATTCTGAGCAGGTACAGGAACTGAAAGCCCTTGGAGAGGGGAAACGTGGCTATCCTTGAGCATGTGGTGCCCGGCGGCCACTTTTCTGCTGACTTGAGCCTGGCTATTGCTCACTATGAGATTTGCAGCAGAAAGCAGAGTCATTGGAAGCAGAGATAAATGCCCTGGAGGACAATGTGCAGTGACTGGCCACTCCTGCCTCTCACACCAGGGAAGATGACCAACCCAGTGGTAAATTGGGGAGACCGTGCGTCTCCAGGCACGACCTGTTGTGCATGAGAAATTGAGACAGTAAAGCAGCAGAAACAGGAAGAGGCCCTGGCTGCTACAGCTATGAGACCTAGGGGTGGATGTTGTAATGTGCTTTAGATACTATGTAGTAAATGCATGTTGCGTTTGTCTGAAGGCAAAAGGCTCAGAGGGTGCCACTTGAACCTGATGGCTGGCCGGGTGCCGTAAAACCCGAGAAGAGAGTGCCACATGCAGAAGGGCAGATGACCCAAGGATGGGTGCCACTGTAGAATTTCAAGTATGTTTTCACCTGGAGAAAAGGTGGAAAAGTTAGTCTCTGTTACTATGTACCTGTCTCTGAAGCAGTGGCTGCAGAAAGAGCTGTGGATGTGCACAGAGGCAGGGCAGCCACCCCTTGATGGACTGGGCGAATGCAGCTGTTCGAAATGTGTGGGTAAATGCTGCAAAAAACTGCCTGAGACTGAGTGAGTAGCCAGTGAGCCGAGCTGATGGAAATAATTCAAAAGCCAGATGTAAAAGGGGAGAGCAGGAGAAAAACACAAGGGTGAAGCAGATAAACTGTTTGGTAAAGACATTATCTTGGTAGTGAGGCAGCCAGATGCTAAGAACTAAGACAATGGGAAAAAATGCCCTAAAGGCGTTCGAGAAGTTTGGAAGAGCGCCCCTCCCATCCTAGAAGAACTGAATCGTCCTGGAGGACAGACCTGAGGTGTCATTGCCCTTGGCAAACTGCTCCCTGCATCCCAGCCACTCTAGCTGGAGCAGTCCTGCCTCAGCACCTCCGAAGAAAAAAAGCTGAAAACCTTGCTGGCATTCACATTGTGTTAAATATGTGGAGCAGTGGAAGTGTGGCAGCCTCCACCTAGATTTCGGAAGATGTATGGAAAAGCCTGGGAACTCAGGTGGAGACCTGCTGCATGGGTGGAGCCGCTGCTGAGGTCATCCACGGAGCAATGTGGAACAGAAAAGTGGGGTCAGACCCCCACAGAGAACTCCCACTGAGGAAATGTCTAGTGGAGCCAGGATGGCGGGATTGCCATCAGGAGCCCAGAACCATGGGGCTGCTGACAGTGTGCAGCACCAGCTTGAAAAAGCTGCAGGCACCAGGGCAGCTCGATGGTCTGCACTTGGAGGAGCTATAGGAGTGAGGTTGCCCAATGTTTTAGGAGTCCAGGTACCCCAGTGTGCTTAATGTTTGCCCTGTTTGGGTTTCGGATTTGTTTGGGGACTGTTTTTCCTTTCTATTCCTCCCTTCTGGAATGGGAATGTGTACCCAATGTCTGTCCCACTGCATCTTGGAAGTAGATAAAGTTGTTTTTGACTCTACAGGTTCACAGCTGGAAGGACTTTTGCTTTTGGTCTCAGAGGAGACTTTGGGCTTTGGACTTTTGAGTTGGTGCTGCAATAAGCTAAGGATTTTGGAGACTGGGATGGAACGTGTAATGTGTGAATGTAAGGGTAATTTATCTTTACTAAGGGAACATCGCAGAAAATTCTGAACACGTAGATTGTACAGCAAGGATCCTGAAGGGGTGGTTTGTTGGGAAAATAGAATAGTTTGGTCAGGGCCCTCACCTCAGGTCCAGTTGGGTGTGGTTCAGCATCCTTTGTAAGAAAATTGTGTGTGTGTGTGTGTGTGTGTGTGTGTGTGTGTGTGTGTGTGGAGTTAGTATGTATGCACACAAATGTATCTTTTTAGTTTTGTTGCTATTCTTGTGTTCTACAGAGAGAGAGAGAGGAGTTTGGTGAAGCAGGCAGGCAAGCATCTGCCTCAGGCGTCCGCTTAGCGTGGTCATGCTTTTCCAAACCTATGGCTTCCGAGGACTTTTTGGCCGGTTACCTAGCTCATTGACCTGCGTGAAGGGGTCTGGTGACCCAGCCCGGCGTGTGAAGGGTTTGTGACCCAGTCTGTAAACAGGCTTGAGGGTTCTGTGAGCTCCAGACCCAGCCTTAGCTTTACAATCAGCCCAGCAGGTACAGGATTACCAGGAGGTAAAAGAGCACCACAACTGGCGTAGCCGTGGTCGAGTAGCTTTACAACTGGCATCATGAACAGGATTAAGAGCTAGACAGTTGGCACTGTGAGGATTCCAGGCCTTAGCCTAGCCAGACAAATTGGTGTCGTCAGCAGGATTACACCACAATGCATGAGAAAATATTATAAATAAGAAAACTCAGAAGAGTCAGTTTGTAGATGATTGGCTTTCTAGAGTAAGACATCAAAAGAAGCAGAAGCTATATTTTAAAATATAAGATAAGAAGCTTTGAGCACACTTCCCTTTCCCTCTGCAGCTTGAATGGACCCATTTTATTTGACCCAACAGCAATAAAAGAGACTCTCGTCAGCATATATCTGATGAATGATGATGATTAATGCTATTAATTTCGAGAATAAAGAGCAAACCTTGTAACAATCAGCCAGGTAGGGGGAACAAATAAAGACTAGCTAGATTATTTAACAAATAGATGAGAAAATTACATTCTTATGAAAAATATAGTAAGATCCTATTTCACATTACATATATACGTAAAACCAAGATGTTTCTGAAAGAAAAACTCAAGAGATAATTATAGCAGGACATGTCATTTTTAACTGATCTATGTAGATCTTTTTAGCCATACAAAAATATGAAGTCACAAAGGGAGTGAATGACAGATTTAAGTATAGGAAAATTGAAAAGTTGTGTCAAAATTAAAGTTTAATGACATCAAAAGTGAGGGAAAATGCAACAAATAAAACAGAGGCCACATATTGACGCTATGTACATAATTCTTAAAGATCACCGAGAAAATCTCTAATCCAATAGGTAATGGATAATAGACATTAAAGAGACTATATGTTTGTATCATTAGTGACACTGAACAATTAAGAAAATGTAAGTTAAATGCCACTTATTGCCATTTATATACATTATATGTAAAAATGCCAGCCTTCAACTTGTCAAAAATGGAAAATTTTATTAAACTTAGGACTGGTATGTACAGAGTTGTTATATACTGTAGATGGAAGTGTATAATCTTTCTGGGGACAAATAAAACAGTGTACATCACATTTTAAAAGGGGGGTTCTTGGGTTTATAAGGAAACTGTTGCACCAGTGAGCAAAGAAAATACACATGGGAGTTCAGTCTTTGTTTTTCTTCTCATATTAAAAGAATTGGAAACAAACTAAATGAACTTCACTGGGGGATTGGTTAAATAAGTTTTATATCCATTCATGTACCCATAATAGAGAAAGCTATATAGCCATTACAAATTAATATTATGATTTATATGTAAAATATCTATGGTAGGTGAAAAAATACAAATTATAAAACTACATGTATGTCATGAGCTAAATAAGCTATATAGCCATTACAAATTAATATTATGATTTATATGTAAAATATCTATGGTAGGTGATAAAATACAAATTATAAAACTACATGTATGCCATGAGCTAAACTTTATAAAAATATATGGGAATAGGAAATATCTAAAAATATGAATATGAAGAAGTTAATAGGAGTTAACTATTAATAGTAGAATTATAGTTAATTTTTTTTTTTTGTCCTTTTTTTTTGAGACCGGCCACACCATGCTCAGCCAGTGAGTGCTGTGAGCGCACCGGTCATCCCT
>NW_007748440.1:0-11859 GCF_000696425.1 Galeopterus variegatus
TTGCAGACATACAGCACAGTCTTAGGGGTCACATCTAAAAACATGACATAAATCATTTGGGAAGAATTTCAATAAATTAGCTATAGTCAAGAAGAAACAATGTAAAACAGGAAGAGTACAATTCATTTGTGTGTGTGTGTGTGTGTGTGTGTGTGTTAAGATTCCTGATGCTGAGAGTTATATGTAATTTCCTTGTTACCTATCAAACACCTGAATACCCTCCAGCATCCTTGGCAAGTGGATTTCAGAATCTGTTTTCTCCCATTGCTCTTCTCCCACTGTTTGTGCTGCAAGTAAAAACTGTACCCTACTCCTATTCCTCAACTTTGTAGCAATATGCAATAATTTCTTAGGGAAAGACTGCATAACAACCATTTAAATGAAGACACATAGAACGTTCTCTCTAATTTAAGCTAAACACTCCTAAAGTCTTCTCCTGTTTATGATAGAATCTGGTTTCCACATCTCTTCTTTTTCTTTTCCCTTTTGTTTAAACTTACTCCCATTGGAGACCTCAACATGTTTTCAACTCAAGTTGATTGTGCTATTGCCTAAAACCCCTAAATAGTATGTATGATGCTATTAAAAAATTCTCTGTTCATTTTTATTCAAACTTATTTTTTATCTAAGCACAGATCCCTGTATTTATCCCTATTAAAAAAAAAAAGAATGGAACTTCAGACCATCATTCAATTCCCCTGAAGTAGCCATTTAATGCAATAAATTTCCCCCTTAGTACTGCTTTTACAGTATCCCACAGGTTTTGGTATGATGTGTCATTATTTTCACTAATTTCAAGAAAATTTTTGGTTTCCTGTTTAATTTCTTCTTGGACCCACATGTCATTAAGTAAATTATTATTTAATTTCCAAGTGTTCACATAGTTTCCAGAATTTTGTTTGTTGATTTCTAATTTTAATCCATTGTGATCTGAAAAAATACATGGAATAATACCTGTGTTTTTTGTTTGTTGAGTCTTGCTTTGTGACTGAACATGTGGTCTATCCTGGAGAATGTTCCATGCGCTGATAAGAAGAAAGAATATTCTGAGGTTGTTGGATGGAATGTTCTGCAGATATCTGCCAAGTCTAAAGTGTTGTTATATTCAAAGTAGATACAGAACCAGCTCTTTAAATATCCATACTTGCATTTTCTAACTGCAAATCTCCACTGATCTTTTCAAAAAACAATGGGATTGTGCTTTCCATGGAAATTGTATTCTTCCCACAAGTCGGGGAGGGTACATATAGGCATCCAGTGAGTATGGGTCAGGAATGCTGTTAAATATCCTTCAATGCATAGGAAAGCCTCCACAGAAAATAATTTTCTAGCCCACAATATTAGCAATACCTAGGTTGAGAAACCTTACTCAAGAATAACACTACTCAAACTTTGGCAAAATGTTCCTGAGTAGAGTAATTTAGCCTTTCAAGTCCAACCACCCGAAAGTATTATGTGAGGAAAACTGCTTCCCCAAACATACAAACATACCTATATATCTGAGACAAATAATATTGTAAAATGAGCACACTATTAAGGAAGTTAAAGCAAGCAACACATTATAAGAGTATATTTGCAAATGTATGACATGATTGCTATGTAAAATGTACAATACGTTAAAAGTGGACAACCTTAGCTGATATATGGATATAGGGTATGAGTTTAAAATTCATAATAAAAATGGTCAAGAAACATGAAAGATGGTCATCAACAATAGCAATCAATAAAACTCAAATGAAATAAAAACTGTAAGTTCATCTCACAGTGATAAATCACTAAGAATTTTAATAGGTTGATGTTCAGTGCAGAGTTTTTCAATGGGATATGCTGTTTGCATTTGGGGAATAGCAATTCTTCACTTGGTGAGACTATGTTACACATCTCCGGATATTTAGTATCTCTAGTGTTCTCTATGCATGGCATCAATCAAATATACCCCCGAACCCCATTTCTAAATGCTTCCTAGAGGGGAGTTATTAATCCAGGGAATAGCAATTCTTCACTTGGTGAGATTATCTTACACATCTCCGGATATTTAGTATCTCTAGTGTTCTCTATGCATGGTATCAATCAAATATACCCCCGAACCCCATTTCTAAATGCTTCCTAGAGGGGAGTTATTAATCCTGATTGACAACAATTGTGAGTGCAGCTTGCTGGATTAGAATGGACTTCACAGTTAAAACTAAAATATGCTAAGGACTCCACAGGTTAAGTTCAAAGAAACTCATGCTATTTGGACCAGCCGTCTTTCTGCATCTGCAAGCTCACAGATAGGTTGATGGTAGACTGGCAAAACTAATCTTCTCAATCCAGCCCTATCCCAAATTAAGTACATAACTGGAGGGAGGAAAGGAGAAGTAGATCAGTGGAGGAAGCACTGGCTCAGTGATAAGTTTCTATCACCTTCCCCAGAAAGGGAGTGGCAGTCCTCTCCCTGACAAATGAGGGAGACTGTAAATCATTCATTCCTAAAAACTGAGAAAGCCTAGAAGAAAAACCCACTGACGTCTCCTTTCTTGGCAATGCATTTTCTGTTAAAGAACCAAAAGGCCCACACAGAGTCACCAGAGAGGAACATGAGGGAGTCAGACATTATTTCCCCTGAAGAACGGGGGCATACATGAGCATAGAGACTGGTGTAGCTTCCAATCTATAGATGGGAAGCCTCCCAGAATAGCAAATTTCAGTAGGTCTTGAACACCGTGTGCTGTAGGGTGACTAAGAAAAGTGAAGTGACCCACTCCATTCTAGTTCTAGAAAGAATTACATGAGTGCAGAAGTGGACTGTTGAGGTTCACATGGCTTTCTAAGAAGAAACACAGAGACAAGCAGAAGAGCAGGGGCTATGACCATCCCAGAGAGCCACCAAACCATGCAAGGAGAGGACTATCTCCAAAAAAGGTGTTAGGGACATGTAGCAATTGGAAGCCATATGGTCCATCCAACCTCTTACAGAGAATGTTAGGGCAAGACTAAACAGTGATTTCCTCTCTGCTTCCAATATAATTTTCTTGGAAAGGCCCTTTTCTCCTAACATTATTAAATGACATCTAAATATGATCAATGAAGTTTGTGTTCAGCTAATCTTTGCACTGGCTACAGGCACAAATCTCAGCTATTATGTGTTCCACATTCTGCATTTTCAATTTCCTCCTCTTTAAACATGTGTAGATTAAAAATAATACTCAAATATTCCAAAACCAGTTTGGAGACAGGTGGAAAGAAGAAGAACATTAATGATATTTAGCCAAAATATAAGCAGAAATGGGCTTTTAACATAATTTCTAAAAGTCATAAGAAGAAATTGAATTAAAATGGTCCCTTTGAGATGTTTGTCATAGGTAAAATTATTGGTAACGTAAGTTTGGGGCTACATAAACATAAGACATAATTTGTTTTCATTGCATAGCATAATCAGGTACACATTTAAATGTACAAAATCTCATTTGGACCTCTCTCTCCAAATGAGTCGAGCAGAATGGTATTATTCTCATTATTTGGGTACACATAAGGCCTAGAGAGATAAAATCATTTGTCCATGAATGCAAAGCTATTGGAGGTTAGAACTAGACACAAGTTTTTAGATTTATAGTCAAATGACTCTTAGGCAAGCCAGGTAAGCCAACGTGGGACCTCTTGTTGCCATTAAGTTCACTTTGACTGAAACCATTTTCAGTCATTATTTCACAATGACAGAGAACGGAACTGAGCCTCAAAAGACCAGATGACTTTGCTTTGTCAAATAATAACTCCAGGCAGGAAACTGCTCTTTACGTATTAATTTTCTCACCTGTACAAGGGTCTTGAACCAAAAGCTTTCAATATTCGTGTGACTACTTCCCACCTCATACCAGAATGCTTGAAACTTTTTCCTGCCTGCTTTAGAAACTGTAATGGAGACCAAGCCATTCCAAAAATAATAAAAATAATTTAAGTCTATTTAAGTGGAAATAAATATAATAGTAATAACAGTTACCATGAGCAAGAATAACCTTAAGAACTCTACGTACTCCCACCTATTCATTACTAATGTAAACATTTATGAGTGGCATTTAATTGTGTCCATATGATAGATCAACAGAATATACAAGTTGCTCATCTTCACATAGTTAATAAGTGGCAGACTCACGAGTCAAAACTGATCTTTTTAACTCAAAAGCAACTAGGTAGAAACCAAGGACAGTAGGCAGAAATAAGCAAAGAATAAGTCTCAGCTCTGTTAAAGGAATTATTTCTAATTGTCATTATTTATCCAAAGATGGAATGAGCTACCATAGGAAGAAATGTACTTCCTGTTAATGCAAGTATTCAATTATAACATGGAACACCATGGCTGAGAGTGTAGGTTTCAAGAGGAAATTGCATAATCCCTACGAACATTCAGCAGAACACAAAGGCTGTTTGGGGGTATGCTAAGGAAGAGATGTTTGACAGAGACCACAAGTGAATATTTGAATTAAAAGACTCCATTACAGATTTTTCTTGCAGTGATGTGAGAAAGAAGATTTAAGGAGTTTGCTGGTGGTAAAATGTATTTTGAAAGAGACAATAAGAACAGTTCTACTAAGCTATACTAAAGGAAGGGGCAAAAGTAGTAGTAGATTAGATAATAACAAACATTTATTAAACATTATATTCAATTATATACACTGATATTATCTCTAATCTGTGCAACTGCTTGCAAGGAGCTACTTTTATGTTTATTTTGCAAAAGGGGAAAATGAGTCTCACAAAAGGCATGTTACTGCCCTAAGGTCCCAGAGCTAATGCATATCTCTGACTCCAAAGCATATGCCTTTATACATTGTGTTTTATATATGTCAGACCGAACTCCTTTCTCTAAATTCAGGGCTCTTAAACTCTCTGGACCAACAATATTTTCCATATTGTTGTTAAGGGATACCTACTGTCTCAGTAGACACTGTAGAAAATCCCCATGCAATCCCTTTTGTGGACCCAGTGCAATAAGGATGAAATTGCTCTGGGAAGCAAAGGACGATAAAGGGACATCCTCTGTACTGCTGCTTTAAATAGGTCTGGCTTGATTAGGAATACAATGTTGAGCAAATTATAAGACACTCTGGTGTCCCTCAAAAGTATAGGCAGAATATAGCCATTTCAAACCTCAAAGCACAAATGCTGAGGAAGAAAGAAGCCATTTATAAAAGAGCAAAAGTATAAAACTTAGGATGTATACTAGCTTGACAAGCATCAGTTCAATTTAACTTTTATTTATTAAGTGCTTGTCATATGCTGAAAATACAAAAATTTTAAAAAGAACAATGCTAATCCTCAGAAAGTTCACATTCTGCAAATTTGTAATCACCATAATAGAACTGATAAGATGCTGAGGGCTAAAATCTATAGTTATCAACCATGTGCAATGGAGACACAGAGTGAGGAGGCAGCTGTGATAGGGAGTGTGGATCAGAGAATATTCCATGGAGGAGATGACATTTGGACTGAAATTCAGAGATTCAATAAACTTTTAGTAGATTATAAAAGGCCATTCTGGCACTGACCCCAACACAGAAACAGGCCAACCATGCACACCCGAGCCCCAGAGGAGCCCGTACACCAACCAAGCAGAGACCCATGTGACCACTGTCCTTTGTGCCAACCCAGATGCACCTGACAGCTGATGGCCCACACCCAAGCCCCAGACAGGCCTGCCCACCAACAGAAAAGGAGCTAAGGCAGCCCACTGCACAATCAACTGCATTGATAAAAGAAGAGTCACCAGCAGAGCCTGCAAATTGGGGAGGAAGGATTTCTCCTCATAGCCCACTACAGAGTAATAGAAGAAACAAGTGTCCTAACAGGTGATGAAACATCAATGAAAAAATACTAGAACTATAAATAAACAAGAAGATATGACACTACCAGAGGAATATGGTAATTCTCAAGTAACAGACCTCATAGAGCAGGAAACCTTTGAGATGTCTACAAGGAATTCCAAGCATGGATCTTAAGAAAACTCAGAGATAAGAGAAGAATCAATTAGAGAACACAATGAAACAAGAAAAATATCCAGGATATAAAGGAGGAAATTTACAAAGAAATTGACACCTTAAGAAAGAATGTAACAGAACTCCTAGAAATGAAGGATTCACTCAATGTAATAAAAAAAAAAACAGAGAAAGTTTGAGCAGCAGGCTAGAGCAAGCAGAAGAAAGAATTTCAGACCTTGAAGATGTTTGAAACAACCAAAAAAAAAAAAAAGGAAAAAAGAATTTTTTAAAAATGGAGAAAATCTAACAGAGCTAACAGACAACCTCAAGCACACAGATGTCAGAATCATGGGTATTTCAGAAGAGAAGGAGAAAGGAAAAGGCATTAAAACCTATTCAAGGAAATCATAAGAGAAAACTTCCCAGTTGTAGGGAGAGATGTAGACCTTCAGATCCAGGAAGCCCAAAGATTGCCAAACAGATTCAATCCAAAAAGATTCTCTCCAAGACATATAGTCAAACTAGCAAAACTCAAAGACAAAGAGAGAATTCTGAAAGCAAGAAGATAAATGTGTCAAGTCACCTAAAAAGGAGCCCCCATCAGACAAGCAGCAGACTTCTCAACTGAAACCTTACAGGCCAGAAGAAAATGGGATGATATATTCAAAATACTTAAAAAAGTTGCCAGCCAAGAATTCTATAGCCAGCAAGGATATCATTCAGAAATGAGGGAGAAATAGTGTATTTCCCAGACAAACAAAAATTATGGGAGTTCACTACCACACGACCAGCCCAGCAAAAATTTCTCAAAGGTGTCCTGCATCCAGAATCTGTAAAACAATAATCACTATCACGGATTTATAAGAAAGAGCAAAAACTACTATTAAAACCAAAATGTGAATGAAAAAGAGAAAGAAGCTAAACCACATCACCTCAATAATCCAAGTAACATTAAAGAGGAAAAATAAAAAGGCACCAAAAGAACAAATGATATTTAAAACATCTAAACAAAAAGCAGTGTAATGGCAGGAGTAAAGCAATACTTATCAATAACAACCCTAAATGTAAACTGATTAAACTTCCCATTAAAAAGGCACTGACTGAATGACTGGATTAAAAAGCTAGACCCAACTATATGCTGTCTTCAAGAGACTCAAGTCACCTATAAAGACAAATACAGACTAAAACGAAGGAATGGCAAAAGATATATCATGCAAATGGAAACCAAAAACATGCAGGAGTAGCTATTTTTATATCAGATCAAATAAACTTCAAACCAAAAACTATAAAATAAGACAAAGAAGGCCATTATATAATGGTAAAGGAATCTATCCAGTTAGAAGACATAATAATCATAAATATGTATGTACCAAACATTGGAGCACAAAGATATGCAAAGCAAAGACATTGGACCTAAAAAAAAGAGATAAACCCTAATACAATAATAGTGAGTGACCTAAACACCCCTCTCTCAGCATGGGACAGATCTTCCAGGCAACAGATCAACAAAGAAATCCAGGATTTAAACTACACCTTAGACCAATTAGAACTGGCAGACAACTACAGAACATTTCATCCAACAACTACAGGTTATATATTCTTCTCATCGGCACATAGAACATTCTCCAGGATAAACCACATGATAAGTGACAAATCAAGTCTGAGCAAATGTTAAAAAAATGAAATCATTCCAAGTATCTTATCAGATAACAATGGATTAAAACTGGAAATCAATAACAAGCAAGATCCTGGAAACTGCCCAACCTACATAAAAGCTAAACAACAAACTCCTCAATAACAAATGGGTCCAAGAAGAAATTAAGAAGGAAATCAAAACATTTCTTGAAACTAAAACCTTTGGGATACTGCAAAAGCAGTACTATGAGGGAATATTATTGCAATAAATTCTCACATCAAAAGAATGAAAAGACTTCAAATAAATGACCTAAAGCTATTGCTCAAAGAACTAAAAAAAACAAAAACAATCTAATACTAAATGTAGTACAGGGAAAGAAATAATTAGATCAGGGAAGAACTAAATGAAATAGAGACTCAAAAAATGATAGGAAAGATCAATGAAACAAAAAGTTGGTTTTTTTGAGAAAATAAGTAAAATAGACAAACCATTAGCTAGGTTAACAAAAAGGAAAAAAAAAAGAAGGAGAAGACAAAATAACAAAAATCAGAAATAGAAAGCAAGACATTACTACCAATACCACAGAAATATGAAGAATCATTAGAGATTATGATAAAGAACTATACACCAACAAATATGAAAACCTGGAAGAAATAGATACATTTCTGCACACAGGCAGACTACCAAGACTGAACCAATAAGAAATTGAGAACCTGAACAGACCAATAGCAAGCAATGAGATTGAAGCAGTAATTAGCAATCTTCTAACAAAGAGAAACCAAGGACTGGATGGCTTTACAGCTGAATTCTATCAAAACTTTAAAGAAGAATTAATACCACTTCTCTTCAAATATTTCCCAAAAAATTGAAACAGAAGCCATTCTCCCAAAATCATTCTATGAGGCTAGCATGACTGTGATACCAAATCCAGATAAAGATACAACAAAAAAAGAAAATTACAGGCCAAATATCCTTGATGAACATATATGCAAAAGTCCTCAACAATATACTAGCCATCTTATTACAGCAACACACCAAAACAATTATACACCATGATCAAGTGGAATTCATCCCAGGAATCCAAGGTTGGTTCAACATATGCAAGTCAATAAATTTGATACAACACATCAACAAAACCAAGGACAAAAATCATATGATTATCTCAATTGATGCAGAAAAAGCCTTTGACAAAAGTAAGCATCCCCTCATGATAAAGACTCTAAGCAAATTAGATAGAGAAGGAAATGATCTCAATACAAAAAAAGCCATTTATGACAAACCAATTGCCAATATCACCCTGAAAGAGGAAAAGCTAAAATCATTCTCCTTAAGAACACAAGTCAAGGATGCCCATTCTCACCACTCCCAACATAGTATTGGAAGTACTAGCCAGAGTGATCAGGCAAGAGAAAGAAATAAAGGGCATTCAGATTGAAAAGGATGAAGTCAAACTGTCCTTGTTTGTGGATGACATGAACTTATATATAGAAAAACCTATAGACTGTACCAAAAAACTCTTGGAGCTGATTAACAATTTCAGTAATGTTTCAGGACACAAAATCAACACCCAAAAAAGCAGTATAGTGTGTTTATTCTCTAGTAATGAACTAGCAGCAAAAGAAATCAAGAAAGCAAGCCCATTTACATTAGTCACCAAAAAAATAAAATAGCTACAAATCAACTTAACCAAGGTAGTGAAAGATCTCTACTATGAGAACTACAAAACTCTACTGATAGAAAATAAAGAGGACACAAAAAGTTGGAGAGACCTACCATGCTCTTGGATGGAAAGAATTAACATTGTGAAAATGTCCATTCTACCGAAAGCAATCTATAGATTTGGTGCAATCCCCATCAAAATACCAATGACATTATTCACAGAAATAGAGAAAGTAATCCTAACATTCATATGGAATAACAAAAGAACCTGAATAGCCAAAGCAATCCTGAGCAAAAAGGAAAAACAAAAAATAAATCAGGAGGCATAACACTACCAAACTTCAAATTATATTACAAAGCCATTGTAACTGAAACAGTATGATACTGGCATAAATATAGACACTGAGAACAATGGAACAGAATAGAAAACCCAGGAATCAACACACATACTTACAGCCAAGTGATCATTGACAAAGGCAACAAGAACATACATTGAGGAAAAGACTGCCTCTTCAATAAATGGTGCTGGTAAAATTGGGCATTCATATGCAGAAAAATGAACTGAATGTGACCTCTCACCATATACCAAAATCCACTCAAAATGGATTAAAGACTTAAAAATAAGTCCCAAAACCCATAAAATTACTAAGGGAAAACATAGGGGATACACTCCAGGAAGTAGGAGTGGGCATAGACTTTATGAATAAGACCTCACAAGCACAAAAAACTAAAGAAAAAACAAACAAATTGGATTATATTAAACTAAAAACCTTCTTCACAGCGAAGGAAACAATCTACAGAGTGGAGAGACAACCTATGGATCGTGAGAAAACATTTGCAAACTCTACATTCAAGAATGGATTCATATCCAGAATATACAAAGAACTCAAACAACTATACAATGAAAAAAAAAATCCAGTTTAAAAATGGTAAAAGGAGATGAACAGACATTTTTCAAAGGAAGACATACAAAATGCCAATAAGGACATGGAAAAATGCACAGCATCACTTGTCATCACTCATATTGAGATATCATCTCACCCCAGTTAGACTGGTCATTATTCAAAAGACTGAGAATAGCAAATGCTGGCAAGGATGTGGGGAAAGGGGAACTCTTCTACAATGTGAAGACATACAAAATGCCAATAAGGACATGGAAAAATGCTCAGCATCACTTGTCATCACTCATATTGAGATATCATCTCACCCCAGTTAGACTGGTCATTATTAAAAAGACTGAGAATAGCAAATGCTGGCAAGGATGTGGGGAAAGGGGAACTCTTCTACAATGTGGGACTGTAAATTAGCACAGCCATTATGGAAAACATTATGGAGTTTCTTCAAAAAACCGTAGATAGAACTACCATATGATCCAGCAATCCTACAACTGGGTATATATCCAAAGGAATGTAAATCATCATGTTGAAGGGATAAATGGATTAAAGACTTAAAAATAAGTCCCAAAACCCATAAAATTACTAAGGGAAAACATAGGGGATACACTCCAGGAAGTAGGAGTGGGCATAGACTTTATGAATAAGACCTCACAAGCACAAAAAACTAAAGAAAAAACAAACAAATTGGATTATATTAAACTAAAAACCTTCTTCACAGCGAAGGAAACAATCTACAGAGTGGAGAGACAACCTATGGATCGTGAGAAAACATTTGCAAACTCTACATTCAAGAATGGATTCATATCCAGAATATACAAAGAACTCAAACAACTATACAATGAAAAAAAAAATCCAGTTTAAAAATGGTAAAAGGAGATGAACAGACATTTTTCAAAGGAAGACATACAAAATGCCAATAAGGACATGGAAAAATGCTCAGCATCACTTGTCATCACTCATATTGAGATATCATCTCACCCCAGTTAGACTGGTCATTATTAAAAAGACTGAGAATAGCAAATGCTGGCAAGGATGTGGGGAAAGGGGAACTCTTCTACAATGTGGGACTGTAAATTAGCACAGCCATTATGGAAAACATTATGGAGTTTCTTCAAAAAACCGTAGATAGAACTACCATATGATCCAGCAATCCTACAACTGGGTATATATCCAAAGGAATGTAAATCATCATGTTGAAGGGATACCTGAATGTCCATGTTTATTGCAGCGCTATTTACAACAGCCATGATATGGAAACAAACTAAGTGTCCATCAACGGATGACTGGATAAGGAAATTGTGGTACACATACGCAATGGAATACTACCTAGCTATAAAAAAGAATGAAATTCTGCCATTTACAGCAACATGGATGTGTCTGGAGAAACTTATGGTCAGTGAAATAAGCCAGACAAGGAAAGAGAAATACCACATTTCTCATTCATAACTAAGTGTTAAGAAAGAAGGAAAGAAAGAAAAAAAGAAAAGACCACAACAAAACTTTGAACTTTCAGAAGGAGAGAACAAACCTAATGATACTAGAGAGGTGGGGAAGGAAGAAGGGAATTTAGGGAGTGATATATCTGGTAAAGCGCATAAGAAAAATCATGATTTGTAATAATGAATATGCTAAAATATACAATCAAAATTTTTTAAAGTTTTAAAATAAATAAATAAGCCATGAGCAATGAAAAAGAGAAAAAGAAAAGCCCATT
>NW_007748441.1:0-898 GCF_000696425.1 Galeopterus variegatus
ATATGACTCCTGAGCTCTGTACAGGCACTGCTATGGTCTGAATGTTTGCATCTGCCCAAAATTAATATGTTGAAATCCTAACCTCAGGTGAATGTGGGAGCTTTGGGAGGCAATTAGGTCATGAGGGTGGAGGCTTTATAAATAGGATTTCTGCACTTACAAAAGAGGCCTCACAGAGCTGCCTTGCTCCTTTCATCATGAGAAGAAGAAGCAAACTCTACGAGACAGAGAGCATAAGACACCAAATTGGCTTGCATCTTGATCTTGGAATTCCCAGCTTCCAGAACTGTGAGAAACAAATGCTTGTTGTTTGTAAGCCACCCAGTTTGTGATATTTTTGTTAGAGTAACACAAATGAACTAAGACAGTCAATTAACATTTTTATTTACAAAGTAGAAGCCAAGCTGGTTTTTAGCTTGTTGTTCAACCTAAGGGTATTAATCTTTGCAACTTGTTTAATAAGGATTATAATATTTATACATTGTTGGCTGTGATTTAACATTCTTCAGAATAGTCTCTATCATTAATTCATATAAACCTAGTATAACCCTTCAAGTCAATCCCCAACTTTGGTTATACTACAGATACTGTTATTCTCATATTGTGACCCATTTCAAGGATTTTAGCATAGTATTAACATCCAATCTAGTATACGTCTTAAAGAAATGAGAAATAGTGACAAAATTTTACTTTTTGCTTTTTGACTGGGAAAACAAATAAAAGCATGAGGGGACTACATGATGTTTCAGGGAAGTAAATATATTACTTTATGTTGGGAAATCACAATGAATCCTTTAGTTATAAGTACATATACTTACTGTATATGTGCATATTCTTACATAATACATATAAGTAAGCAAGCATACATACACTTGATGTTTGGAAAGGAAAAAAAAAA
>NW_007748441.1:5682-6976 GCF_000696425.1 Galeopterus variegatus
GAACCAATGCAACAGAATTACCATCTACCAATTACTCTAGCTCAACAGTTTTTACACAACAGCTAGCCACATGCATCTACTTAAATTAAGTAAAATTCAAAATTTAGTTCTTTAGTCATACTAGCCATATTTCCCATGCTCAATAGCCACGTGTAGCCAGTGGTTGACATACTAGACAGTACAGAACATTTCTGTCATTCGTAAACACTTACATTAAAATGTGCTGCTCTAGCTAAACAAAATTCTAAACTGTACATGGATAGGTATCTATGGAGACATAAAATGAGATGAAATTAAATCCTAAGTTTTACACTTTTGATACATCTGCAAGTAAAATTAATAAAATCATTTTTGAAAAATTAGTAGTGTCATCTATAATTGTAAACAGCCAAATTCTTCAAGTATGTATCTGTAAGCTTTTTATGGAAAATACTTGACATTACAGATTCAGAGGTTAATTCTTCCATCAGCATATGAATAAATCTTCTCTAAATGTTAATAGGAGAATGTTAATGACAGATGCTCTAAGATCAACATGAGAATAGTATCTGTACTCTAGAAATCTATGTTCTCTCCCCATACTGGTCTACTTAATCTGAAATTGTGTTTAACATTTGTATAACTTAAAGTTATAATTTATAAAATGTTTAAAAATTCTTTTTAATGTTGTAACTCAAAAGTCTGTTTTTCTTTTGTAGTCCAAATTTGGGGTGCTTTAGGATAATTGAGACATTCCCCTAAAAACGTATTCAACAGTTTAATAATTCCACTTAAACACTCATTTGGTTAGTTTTCTTGTTTTCATTATTTACAAATGAATATCATTAGTCGTATGAAATATTCCCTACAGAAAGTGATGCTCTACATTTATATAATGGAATTCCCAAAAGTGATGAGAGGAAATGTTGCCTTTCTCTAACGTTGTTGTGACCTAGCTCTCTCACTGCATCAGTACCGTATCTTGGTCATTCACAGCCTTAACCTAAGGATATATGATGAGAGCTTATGGGAATGAAAAACAATTTAATCCAACGTGGATTAAAAAAACAAAACAAAACAGGAAGTGAGGGGAAGAGGAGTGTAAGCTCAATAGTCACGTTAATTTCTTTAGGCAAATTAGGAGGTTTTGAAGTAATAATAAAAAAAAATCACAATCCAAACTGAATAGAAATGTAACTAAATATTATGCTTTTGAGTTGTTTTTAACAAAATAGTATCAAGAAAGTTATAGTATGGGGAAAGTTAAACTCATGTTCTTTTTGTTTTTACATTGCAGTCTCCTCTTTTTGTTGGT
>NW_007748441.1:11423-11858 GCF_000696425.1 Galeopterus variegatus
AAATAAAAGCTGCGAGAGGTTTCAACTCGGGGCTGCGCACTTTGATTGGCCTGCATAGCCCTGGCTGCCAGAAATAAACTCTTTTCCTTTTCCTATCGCCGGGTTCTCGTGGACAAATTTCTTTTATCCATCAGACATTGGCCATAACATGACTGTCCTGATATCTCATCAAATTCTTTATCCCCCACCCTAGATATCTTATCACCCTGGCCTGCCCTCAGCAATAATCCTGTCAAGTCGGTTTTGCCAGAAACTCCCTTACCGTTGATATTGTTTCCTTCTAGTCATTTTATGTCCACTTACTCCCCAATCTAATCTTTGGTTATAGATACCCACTTTTTCTTGTTCTATTTGGAATGAATAACAGGATAAATGAACCAATGCAACAGAATTACCATCTACCAATTACTCTAGCTCAACAGTTTTTACACAACA
>NW_007748442.1:0-203 GCF_000696425.1 Galeopterus variegatus
TTTTTTTTTTTTTTTTTTTTTTTTTTTTTTTTTTTTTTGCCTCTATCACATTTTTCCTTAGCATTTGAGATTGTCCCACCATAATCCAACCCCCTTAAGCCACATTGCTTTATAAACATATTTCTTAAGCACAATTTATAATGGTACAGCATGGCTGTCTTTAAACATAATGCAGGGATACTGAGGTATCTTTATATATCTTA
>NW_007748442.1:5358-6023 GCF_000696425.1 Galeopterus variegatus
GCAGGAGCCATGCCTCCTTCTTCTTTTTTACTCTTAGAATCTAGTACAATGGCTTGTATATAATTGGTGTTCAATAAGGATTTGTTGAACAGAATACTAAATATGAAGTCTCACAAGTTCAAAGAGAGACTCTCAGACTTGATACCCTGGGATTTACAGAAAGAAATTTAATGTGACCAGGCAAAATTCTGGGGATATGTAATAGTCCATAACATACTTTTCTAGTTAGTGAGGAATCTTATTTGCTACTAAATGGGTCAATTTTCTTTAAAGAAAAAAGAATATTGTAATTAAGATAGTTGCTGATTAGGAATTTTTTTTTCTAACTAAGCTAATCACAGTGGTGATGCCATTTTTTATATAAAATATGGAGAATTCTTACTTACTGTTAGTAGCTTATGCCCTGTATTTGTTAGTCTGTTTGTTCACACTCATGGATGATGATAGTTACTATTGCTAAGACCCAAAGAATAACTAGTCTGATTGTATGTGTTTTGTAGCAAATGCAAAAAAGGGGTTCGAAATCCAACGAGGGCCCCTGACCTCATTGCGATTGAGGATTTATTACCTTCGTAGCAAAACAGCGGACCCAACTTGAACTTTGGCATTGTTCATCCAATGTTCTTTTTGTTCTTGTTTTTTTTTTTTTTTTTTTTTTTTCCTTT
>NW_007748442.1:11480-11857 GCF_000696425.1 Galeopterus variegatus
TCATTCTGTTTTGTTTTTTGAAAGGAGACATTTAACTGGTACTATTTATTTATTTATTTATATTGGATCATAGTTGATTGTACATATCTATGGGGTATAACATTGAATATCAATACATGTGTGCAATATGTGATGGTCAAATCAGGATAATTAGTATAATCTTCATTATACAATGTAATCAATTTTCAGGGCCCTTCATCAATTCCTTTCTTTCCTCCCTCCCCCTTTCGCACCTCTGGTAATCTTAGCTCTGTTCTCTTCTCCTGAAAATTCAACATATTATTGTGATTGTTGTATCTTTCTTTTTGTATTTACCTTTTTTTTAACATGTGGTATTTCTTTCTGTGTCTGGCTTATTTCACTTAACATAATTTTCT
>NW_007748443.1:0-825 GCF_000696425.1 Galeopterus variegatus
CTGTCACCTCCTCTGTTGAGAGCTAGATCTTTCATAGCATTGGCTTCCAATACAAAAACATAATGTAGAGTGTTGACTTCTTTTGTCATTTATGATTTTTTTTAACAGAGAGGAAACCGTTGTCATGGCATCTTTATGAGCACTGTAAACTTCCCCAGAGAGCTAAATTTACAGGAAATTAGAGGTATTTTGAATCTTAAAATAGCCACTATTTGCACCAAACAGACATGTGTATAGCTCTTCAGCTTTTTAAAGATCTTTTTAACTATGAGAAAGCTTACACCTGATCGCTTTATATTGACCTGCTTTTAAAAATTTTAAGAACCATCTCTTCTTTCACACTATACCACATCATTCCCTGATTTACCAATCACTAATGAGCTAATTTGCGTTTTTAAAACATGTATTATAGCAGAGCAGACTTTACAGGTTTAACTGTCTCCTAACTCCTTTGGGGAAGCTCTTTCTTGCTAGGTCATAACTGAATTCTTCCTCAAAGATGGGCATTTGTCAGTCTCTGCCTCTCTTTGGACATGACCTGCTTCACGTCCCACCCTGGCATCCTAATTCCAACCTCGTAGTTCTTACTTCCTAGGGTGCCATCTGTACCATTCCCCTGTCAGTGTTAATGCTGTCTTGATCCTAGTAAACCCATTGGGTTTGACTAAAACCCTGTTCTAGAATCAGCATGTGCATTCATCTTCTGATTTTGAGGATCATGGCTAGAAAATGATAGTACAAAGAAGGGGACTTTAAATGGTGAATAGGGGGGCCGGCCCGGTGGCGCACTGGATAGTGCGCCGCTTGGGAAGCACGGCGGCGCTC
>NW_007748443.1:5849-6109 GCF_000696425.1 Galeopterus variegatus
TGTTTCTGAAAACCTCACATTCTGCAAAACTGTATGTAAGGGAAAATAGTTGTAAGAGATCACTAAAAATTTATGTCTTTGTAAGTAAAGTACCAACAAAAACAATACCAACAGTAACAATAACAACAAAAACAATAAGACCAGTGTCACTGTAAAATCAACAGCACATTTCCACCCAACACCATGATTAGTCTTGAATCTGTCACCTCCTCTGTTGAGAGCTAGATCTTTCATAGCATTGGCTTCCAATACAAAAACAT
>NW_007748443.1:11656-11857 GCF_000696425.1 Galeopterus variegatus
AGACTCTGGGGAAAGGGTCTAAGAATCTACATATTTAATGAGCTATTCAGGCAATTCTCATGTGCATACTAAAGTGTGGAAAATGTTGACTAGAGATGTCTTCATTCAAAGTATAGTCTTTTCTGCTATGTCTATGCATGTGTTTCTGAAAACCTCACATTCTGCAAAACTGTATGTAAGGGAAAATAGTTGTAAGAGATC
>NW_007748444.1:0-799 GCF_000696425.1 Galeopterus variegatus
CAGAGTAAAGAGAAAGGTGGTTGTGCTCAACTGTATGCTCACTAGGATTGACAGAACAACCTGGGCTACCCTCAGAGACACCGACTCTTCTGAGAAAAGCCCAGGGAAAGGCAGGATGAAATCGCTGGAGGTGACCCCAAGGGAAACACATGGATGGGACGTACGTGTCCGGGTACAGAAGGGATGATCAGGTTCTCTTTGCTCAGAGCTCCAATCCCACACCCAGTAGCTGCCACAATGGTGTGTCTAGAATGCACATCTGATTGTGTGAATTTCCTCATTTATCATCTTTTAATTGCTTCCCACAGTCCTTCGGATGCCATCCAAAGCTGTCCCAAGCAAGGTCTATCCTGTTCTGGGCCCTGCTTAACTGTCCAGAACCCATGCTGTAATTTATTTTGAGAAAAAATTTATAATCTTCTCTAATAGGAAGGACACATAGCTGCTTTTCTGGGGCTCTGGTACAATCAGGGTAAGCTGAGGACAGGATATACCATCGGGGTGAACTGTGAACCGATGAGCTCCATGCAGGGACAGGGGCTGGGGAAGTGGAAATGTGGGATAAAGAAAGGGACATGTTGAGCACTAGTTGTGTCAAAAAGCTTCCCGTTCTTGATCTCCCTGAAGTGTCACAACCCTGAAGGCAGAGACAACACTCATTTGCCAACGAGAAAACAGACTTGGATTGCTTGAGAAATGTAATTGAAGTCACATAGACAGAATGTGGCAGAGGGGTGGGGGCCCAACCCTGAATACCCTGGAGACCATATTTCCCATTCATACCTCTTTGTACCATATC
>NW_007748444.1:2758-4018 GCF_000696425.1 Galeopterus variegatus
ATATTACACATCAGGCTTTAAAGACATCACACACACACCCACACACGCAAAGGTAAAATATCTCTAATAATCTCATGTCAATTAGACGTTGAAAAGAAAATAGTTTAAATATCTTAAAGAAAATTATACAATATTCTTAAGTCCATTTCACATATTTGTTCTTTTTACTGTGGCTATTATGGTATTTAAAATTACATGTCTTGCATTACATTTCTATTGGGCAGTGCTGTACCAGACAATTCAAAGCACTAGGGTATCAAACTATGAAAAAAATGACTACGATTATTAGCTATATGAATACTGCGTGAATGTTTGATGATAACAAGGAATTGTTAAATTGTAAACAAAGTTTTAATGTTAGAATAGTTTTAGAGTCACAAGTTTCTAAAATAGTGGAGAGAGCACACATTTACCCCATAGCCANCAGAGGGGTGGGGGCCCAACCCCGAATACCCTGGAGACCATATTTCCCATTCATACCTCTTTGTACCATATCTGGAAAGACTCCGATGCTATCGGATGGAGGACATGCTCCAAAGGAGAGACAAGGTGAAGGCCACAGAGGGGGCCTGCGATGACAGGGTAAAGTGACCCGGAGGCGGCCCTCAGGACATGGGGCGCAAGGACATCACCTTCACAGACCCCCACAGTAGGCCTCTCCAGATTGGGGACCTGAGATTCCCCAGGGGGGCGCTGAAGAACATTGTAGAACACCTACTTGGATTTCTGACTTCATGTCGATTTTGTAACACACGCATATATTGTTACCGGAGTCCATGTATTGACCTTCAGCCAAGGGGCACGCCTGGCCTGGACTCTCGCCTCCTCGGTTTCCAGGGCTGGGATCCCACTTACCTTTGCCTCGTTACCCTACTGTGCTCTGAGCCTGGCTTGAGAAGCCTCAAACCATCCTCTCAGCCCCCGACTTATCCCAGCGCCAAGAGAGGCCAACTGCAGTCGGACATCGCCTGTCGGGCCCAAAGGCTACTTTGAATGGTCTCCATTTCTATTGGCTGTGCCATTCCCACCGCTCCACCAGGAGCAGATCAAGCTCCCCAGCCCTTTTACTGAGCCTGAGTCTGTCACTAGCAAGTTTCACCCTCCACAAAGCTATCCTTCTGCCTCTAAATCTCCCTCTGGGCATGTTCTCCTTTAAACACCTCCATTCCGGCCGGCTGCTCTTCCTTCTTGTCTGTGTAAAGACTGGGGATCCTGCTGCCTGAAGCCAGGCCATCCGTCTGCACACCAGAAACCCCAGAC
>NW_007748444.1:5019-9067 GCF_000696425.1 Galeopterus variegatus
AAGGAACTCTTTTTTCCATTTTACATGCCATGCTCTTTGGAAGGACATTATTATGGGCAGCCCGTACTTAAGGAGTGGGCAGTTATGCTCCACATCCTTGAGGGCAGAGTTACTACATAAATTATTTGGAATTCCCTGCACAGATTTGTGTATTCTCCCTCATTTGTTTATGTATTCAGTCATTTACTGATGATGGCATGGACTCATAGACATTCATTTTATGCCTTGGGTTCTAATCCAATGCTGCTCCATTTATTTTGTTGCTCAATTCTTCCAGATTCAGACACTGGGGACTTTCTGGGTTGACTCCTGTGTCCCTTTTTACATCCCCCCATCTCTCTGCTTTCTTTGAGCACAACCCTCTCATACTAGAAGACGCTGCAGGCTCACCTTGTGTATTCCACATCCCAGTCCTAGAACCAGTCATTTCTCTAAGGTCACCCAGTTCCTTTTATTAGAGAATGGTGTTAGAAACTCATTAATAGACGAATATGCCAACTGTCCTGATTTGATCATCACGTACTGTGAAAATACAATAATACTTAACTCTGTATCCCAGAAATATGTATAATGAGTTATGTGCCAATTTAAAATACCCAGGTACTTCTACAAGAAGAAGGAAACATATTACTTTTGTCTACACTTATGATTTTATAACATTGAACGTTTTTATTCTTTGGTGTTCTACTAAACTCTGAAAGGTTGAAAGTGTGATAATAGTGTGGTTACTATTTAAAACTTTATCTTTGAAGTGCACAAACTTACATAGTTGCAGATGAAATTACAAGTCTGAATTGCCTCAAAATCACATGGAATTGGGGACATGGGTGGACATATAGATGAAACACGATTGGTCATGAGCTGATCATTATTGAACCTGTAAACGCATTTCTTCTCTGGCCATGGTACTGAGTCTCAAATCCCAGTGAGTTACAACCATAAACATCCATTCTTGCTCACGTCATATGAAAGAGGTGACAGGATGCCTCTGTCCCAGCCCCACGTGTCTTCTTGCTCCACAACCCAGTCTGAAGGTCAGTCCCGATTCGGTGCCTGCCATTCTCATAGCAGAGGGAGAGGAATGAGAGAGATGATCTATGCCATTGCAGAGTTTCTACATGGACGTGGCATTCTTCAGGTCCACTTCATGTCCCATTGGCCAAAGCAGGGTTCAGGGTGAAGTGTAACAATGGGGCGGGCAATAGATTGTGCCTTCAGGGAGGAACTGCAAGTCCCTGCCATGGAGAGGATGCAATATCCTTTGTAGGGACAGTACAGGACTGCGAACAATATATCCAACCACAAGTTCAAGTGACATGGAGAAAATGAAGCAGGGAAGGAGGCTAAGGGGAGCCAAGTATGTGAGTGTGATGGGGAAACTGAGGTGTCACGAGGAAATTGACAACCTTAAAGGAGGTATCAATGGCTTATGTTCTGCTCTTAGAAAGGTGAGGTGTGGTCGAGACTGCCAGCTACGTACCAAAGACCCGTTTCCTCATCCTCTTGAGCACACACACAAGTCCTGGGCACTGTTCCACTGAGGTATGGCCATGTGACTGCGTTTCAGCCAGTGGATCGGGAACAGCACTGACGTGTCCCCTTCCACCTGGAATCAAAGGACCCTGTGGCACTAGCAGAAGATCGACCCACAAGATCGAAGGACTCTCGGTCCCCAAATCACCATAGTGAAGAGGGACACCTGCTTTGGATAATGAGTAAGAAGTAAGCACCTAGTGTATCTGGGACATAACGGATGTTGTGTCTGTCACTAACGGCAGCCTAGGATATCCTGAGCCTTCATGTTTCCCCCAAAAGTACCCTTTCCTGGCAGATGCTTTATTTGTAGAAATTCAACAAGAGGAAAAGTCAGGGCAGGTGGGGCAAATGCTCTGAATTTGCAATTCCAAAAGCCAGTCTAGCTTATCATGTAACAGTCGTGCCAAAAGCTAACAATGTGTCAAGGGATTGTGAAGGATACTGACATCAATAAAACACATGTGTTTCACACGGCCATAGCCTATAGCAGAGTAGGACCAAAGTCCTTAGACTAAGCTGTACCATAGTAGGACCAGAGTCCTGTAGTTATAGCCATAGCTCAACTCTTAAAAAATACACAGAGAAATGCTAAAATTGGGAAAAACCAAAAAACCTTCACAGCACTAAAGTCTTTGATGTAGATAAGAGACTTGAAACGCAGCAAAAGTGATTGCTCTGGGGGCAGATTCCCTTGGTGCAGCTACACCTAAATGATGGGAAAGAACGTGAGCTAAAATATTCAAGGCTATTCTGGTAGTTAGTGGTTGGGGAATGTTCCACATCTTACCCTCAGGTGTTTCTTTACGTTTCTGAGGGAACCAAGCATTGCCATGACGATCATCCATTGCTTCTTTTGTATGACACATAGCTAAGTTTTATGAATCCTATTGATGGTAGATTACTTGAACAATTTTTAAGTTATACCTGCTTAAATGAAAATTGTCATGTAGCCAGTTTGTTCATATTCTCACCATGACTGATGAACCCCCTGTGTATGTTCTGTAACTTTCTTGCCCGCACAATAAATCTGCGAGAAAACCTGATTCGGGGCTGTGCCTGGGGCCTTTCTCCCTTGAAAGAGTTCTCCCTGGGTACAGTCACCTTCGAGACTCTCATTGCTCTGGATAAATGGGCTCTGAGTAATGCCTTCTGTCTCCATCACCCTGCAAGAGGTGACAACGGCTGATTAGGACAATTAAGGCAAAGGACATGTTCTTCCAAAGTGTGTCAACTACCAAGGTGAAAACAGGGATCTTCCATAAATGGAAGCCACCTGGTAGTGACAATATTTACGGTGATGTTGACCTCAGTGGACTCTCCAGGAAGGGGAAGACTTGTGAACATGGGAACAGGGTATATTAGCAAATACAAATTATGAGGGGCTTTTGTAGGTATATGTAAGAGGATTACATATGAGGAAAAAGGAATGGAAGGAGGAAATAGATCCCCTTGTCTGGAAAGGAAATACAAGTAGAGAGATAATAACTAGAATGACCAAATGGAGAGAACAAGAGTAACTTTGAAATAACTAGGCCTTACACTTGGACAAACTCACCAGAAGGCGAGGTGAACAGGTGAGAAGTAAACAGGCACCTATGGGCAAGGCAGAGCGTGGAGGGACGTGGTGAAGAGATGAGGGTCTTCCCTTTCTGACAATCGCTCTTCCAGAAAACCACCCTCAGGATCTTCGGGAACCTGATGCGTTTTAGAAACAACTGCATCTTCCGTCAACAGAATGGCAGACGTGCCACATGCAAATTATCCTAGTGTTCGTTTTTTCACTTCCTCGCTGTGTTTTCCACATGCCTCCCAATAGTATGTGGTGACAGAGAGATGCGTCTATGCTTTATACCATTTCACTTTTACGTCTATTACTTCAACCTCGTTTCCTGTCTTTGACCGTATCGTGAAAAACAGGTGTTTCACAGTGGTCGGTGGCTGAACTGTGTGGGTATAGTATTAACCAACCTCAAGGAAGACGTCTAAATATTATCCATTAACTTACTGAAATTCCCTGTAGATTGACTGTTGATTGACTTTAGACTTCTGTGGGAAAAAATACAGAGCTTGGTCTTCATACTCATATTCTGGATACTTTTCTTCAATTTTTTTTTTTATTACGGAAACTTCCAACATACGTTAGAGTGATTTTGAAATGGATTCCCACATATGTGTCATTGGCCTTGACAGATAACAGGATAAGTCCAATCCCATTTCATATGCACCTCCTCTCGTGCTGGATTATGTCAGAACAATCCCAGATGTCATCTCCCTTATCCTTTAAAGTTTTGTTATGGTTTTGCAGGAGAAAAGGACATCTCCTGTTCAAAATAAAACTGTAATACCAGTAGCACCATTGTTACAAATGAATAATATCCCTTTAGTGTCATCTAATGTCCCCTGGGCATTCACGTTTTCCTATAGTGCCTCGTATATGCCCCTTTACTCTTGGCTTCTTTTCATGAGGATCTAAACAAGCTCTATGCTTCACGTTTGGATGACATGTCTCTTC
>NW_007748444.1:9971-13251 GCF_000696425.1 Galeopterus variegatus
CTTCACAGGTATCAGCATAAAGCCAATCCCATTTCATATGCACCTCCTCTCGTGCTGGATTATGTCAGAAAAATCCCAGATGTCATTGCAATTATGTTTTAAAGTTTTATTATACTTTGGCAGGAGAAAAGGACATCTCCTGTTCAAAATAAAACTGTAATACCAGTAGCACCATTGTTACAAATGAATAATATCCCTTTAGTGTCATCTAATGTCCCCTGGGCATTCACGTTTTCCTATAGTGCCTCGTATATGCCCCTTTACTCTTGGCTTCTTTTCATGAGGATCTAAACAAGCTCTATGCTTCACGTTTGGATGACATGTCTCTTCAGAATCTGCTAATTGATAATCATTCCAACTTCCTCTTTTATCTCCTTGCTGGATGCAAGGAAATTGTTAAATATCTTCCTACATGTGATGTCCTCATCCTAGAATTAGCTGACACCTAAAAGTCAAATATGCATTTATAGTGAGGCTTTCTGCTTGTGCCACTGGATATCATGTCATAGTTCAACGTCTTCTTGGTCATTGTGAATTTTTGACAGATCTGATTAGATTGCTTTAGTTTTAATTAGTAGTATGTTTGTTGCAAAGCTTGGATGAGCTCTGGTGTTTTCTTACCGTTCCCTTGGACTTACATTACTAGTCTTCAGTTAATACAGCTTCTTTGCATTAACCATTTATAAACCACCGGCAATGGATCGCAACCCTCAGTGTCGCCCCCGCACTGGACCAGGACCGGCAACGGAATCGCAACCCTCGGTGTTGCCCCCGCCCCTCACTCAGCCAGTGAGCGGCCGGTCTGTATGTGGGATCCGAACCCTCGGCGGGAGCGCCGCCGCACTTCCCAAACGGCGCACTACAGCAGTGCGCCACCGGGCCGGCCCTCCTGTTTACCTTTTGAAAGAGCATTTTACATGTTTTAAGCCTCCCATTTTTTCACCTGTTTAACACCAATGAACCTGGTTTGCACGGTATAACTGATGGTGAGTGATAGATTAACAGGCAGCATTTTCCTATTTGGTTCATTACACAGTTACACACCTTGCAATCAAAGGGGTCTTAGATTTGATGAAATACACTAGTTTCCTGACACTGGATAATCTAAAGGCACCTGTCCGTGGAAGTTTTCCTTTTCCCTCAGAACAGTGGGCAACCTCTACAGGACAGACAATTCTGAGGAAGACCAAAAAGCCAGGGTTTTACCAGGAAAACCCAAGCAATTCTATACCTTCAGAATGGAAGTGCTTTCATACAGAGTCAGAAGCTGACACAGCTTCTGGAAGGCAGAGGGCCAAGGTGAGCAAAGAAGTTTCTAGAANTGTAGAAAAGCTCGATTCCTCTCACCTTATGTGAATATAAAGGGTGTAATGTATTTGCTCTGTTCCCAGTGAATTGCCTTCTGCACCCCACGGAGTAGGTACAACCCACCTTACCGTGACATCAGTGGACTTGAGCATCGAAGGCCACCAAAGCCAGGGGGAGGGGTGAGGCCAAAGTGGGGTCGGGGCTTGTGGAGGCCACAACCCTGCCCTGGCTGACCCCTGCCCCTGACGGATTATTTCCACAAGTGAATGCACTCAAGTACTTTGGTTCTTTGGCTGAAGAGCAGGACACACCATTCCTGAAGCGTGATGAGACATCACTTGTTTAACTTGGGCCTGACTCACATGCTGCATCATAAGCACCCAGAGGTTCTTCTTTCCGTGATTGTTCACCTCAATGATGTACGAGGCAGTTCGAGGGGAGGAGATGGGTCCGTTATTCACTAAGGATTGCCCCTCAGTGCTGACAGGATCCCTGAAGGCAGACATGGCCACCCCAAAACACTAGAGTTGCCTCTCCTGGAGCAGGGAGAACAACCAAGCTGAATCTGAACATGTACTNTGGATGAGCTCTGGTGTTTCCTTACTGTTCCCTTGGACTTACATTACTAGTCTTCAGTTAATACAGCTTCTTTGCATTAACCATGTATAACCACCTGTTCAGCTTTTGAAGGAACATTTTACATGTTTTAAGCCTCCCATTTTTTCACCTGATTAACACCGATGAAACTGGTTTGCACGGTATAACTGATGGTGAGTGATAGATTAACAGGCAGCATTTTCCTACTTGGTTCATTACACAGTTGCACACCTTACAATCAAAGGGGTCTTAGATTTGATGAAATACACTAGTTTCCTGACACTAGATAATCTAAAGGCACCTCTCCGTGGAACTTTTCCTTTTCCCTCAGAACAGTGGGCAACCTCTACAGGACAGACAATTCTGAGGAAGACCAAAAAGTCAGAGTTTTACCAGGAAAACCCAAGCAATTCTAAATCTGCCAAAACGTCAGGGTTTTACCAGGAAAACACAAGCAATTCTAAGTCTTCAGAATGGAAGTGCTTTCATACAGAATCAGAAGCTGACACAGCTTCTGGAAGGCAGAGGGCCAAGGTGAGCAAAGAAGTTTCCAGAAACCCGGGAGTACAAAGGTGGCAGGAGAGTTCCCCCAATGGTCTCGGCTGCTGGCACAAGTAAAACGGGTGAATCTCAAGATATTATCAAGAGGCTGCTGGCAACCCTCACATCTGCCTTTTGCTGATGTTCAAAGGACCGTCCTGGGCAGCTACCTGAGGAAAACTGCTTCTGCTTAACTTCTTCCCTCCAAAATGACAGCAGAGTGCCTCTGGTGGCAGAATCTAAGAACCCACCTCTACTGGCAAAGAACCTTGGGGCAGGACACACAATTCCTGAATCGTGATGAGACATCACTTGTTTAACTTGGGCCTGACTCACATGCTGCATCATAAGCACCCAGAGGTTCTTCCTTTCATGAATGTTCACCTCAATGATGTACGAGGTAGTTCAAGTGGAGGAGGTAGGTCCGTTATGTCTTAAGGATTGCCCCTCAGTGCTGACAGTATCCCTGAAGGCAGACAAGGCCATCCCAAAACACTAGAGTTGCCTCTCCTGGAGCAGGGAAAACAACCAAGCTGAATCTGAACATGTACTTACTGGGGACAGTCGCTTTTACTTTTTCTGGTTTTAACGGCTGGCCGGCATGGGGATCCAAAACCTTCATCGTGGTGTTATAACACCATGCTCTGACCAACTGAGCTCACAGGCCAGCCCCAGGAGAGTCGCCTTTAAGGTTCAATGTCATCCACCAACTGGACAAAACAGGGCAAACAGCAGGGAGGTAGAGGAAGGAAAACTGTCCACCATGCATTCCAAAGGTGGGCCCCTGTTTGTCCCTCCTCTCTATCCTAGAGCACTCCCTCACCTCCGGGATCAG
>NW_007748444.1:14251-14944 GCF_000696425.1 Galeopterus variegatus
AGCTGACTATCAACCCTGGAGCCTCAGTCTCTAGTGGAAGCTGGGCCACCTGTAGGCAGAGGGACAGAGCCAGAATATCAGGGAGGCAGGTCCTGGGTCCCAACGGTAAAAGAACGGACGTGTTGCCAGTCAGATGTACAGACTCAGAAAGGACGAGGTGTCTGGGGGCACTGGCAATTTTTAGCACGCTCGCATAATCAGTGACATCTGAAGTTACAAAGCTTTGGAGCACAGGAAAAGGTCACAGATTTAATTGCTTATGGGCCCCCTGGGGTCGCATTTAAGGTCCATGTAAGAGATCAGCCCTTTCCTCCTAGGCAACTGTTTACCAGTAGTATCAGGGCAGCTTTTAAAACTCTAGTATTGGATGTAAAAAGCCACAAACCTTCTAAAGTGGCTTTTTAAAAATTTTAACTAGTTCACGCATTAGTGTAGTACCGGGAAGGTTAGTAAACTCAATTCTGACGCTCTGACATCAATCGTTGCAGTTATTGAACTTTATTGTATCTTAAATTCAGAAAACAGAAAAACAGTATTTATACAAACAGCTGAGGACCGTTCAGTTGGACACAGCACCTTCCTACAAACAATGTGAAACTAGACTAAGTTTAAGTAACAATCTCGACTTCTATCATATAAGGAATAACACAGGTGAAGCCATCCTTTCAATAGCTGCATTCATGTCTAAGGCAC
>NW_007748445.1:0-908 GCF_000696425.1 Galeopterus variegatus
ACTAAAATGACCATTTTATAGGGTCTATTTTTGTTGCTATTTTATTTTATTTTATTTTATTTTATTTTATTATTTTTATGTTTTCTTGGGGATTGTCTTTTTTTATTGGTTATGAATATTCATGAGATACAAAGCTGATAGTCACCCCTTGTGCAAATGATGTGGGGGCCAGAGTCATACTGGCTGTATACCTATTACAGTAAATTGCATTTGTATTCTGTATCCCCCACGTTATTACTCCCAACCTCCCTCCCTCTCCCCTTTTTCCCCCCATTCCACTTTGTAGCCCATAGAATGTTCTCTCCCTCTGCAAGTCCAATGCACCACTGTGGCCTTTCTTTCCTTCCTTCTTTCTCTCTTTGCTCCCACAAATGAGTGAGTACATGTGGTATTTATCCCTCTGTGTTTTGCTTATTTCACTCAACGTAAGTTTTTCCAGCCTCAACCATGTTGTTGCAAATGGGAGAATTTCATTCTTTTTTATGGCAGAGAGGTATTCCATGTTGTATATATACCACAGTTTCCTTATGCAATCATCCTTCGATGGACATTTAGGTTGGTTCCATATCTTGGCTATTGTAAACAGAGCTTGAATGAACATGGAAGTGCAGGTATCCCTTCAACATGATTATTTCCAATCCTCCGGGTATATTCCCAGAAGAGGGATTGCTGGATGGTATGGAAGATCTATCTGTAGTTGTTTGAGAAACCTCCATACTATTTCCCATACTGGTTGTATTAATTTACAGTCCCACCAACAGTGTAGGAATGTTCCCTTCTCCCCACATTCTCATCAGCAATTGTTGTTAACCATTGTTTTTATTATAGCTAGTCTAACTGGGGTGACGTGGTATATCAATGTAGATTTAATTTGCATTTCTCTATTTGCAGATGACATGATACTATAC
>NW_007748445.1:2804-3406 GCF_000696425.1 Galeopterus variegatus
AAATGATGACGTCTGGTCATTATTCAATCAAAATGAAAGCCTGTTTTTTGTTTCTTGTTTTATAGTTTTTTTTCTCTGCAAGATTATAAAAAGATTTTAGTTCCTCTGTTATCCATTTAATTTTATTAGCAAAACTCGACAGAAATTATAAGCTATAAACAACCAAGATTTCTGGGTATTTTTCTTGAAAACATTATTTTCAAATAAAAGAGGACAAAATATATTTAGTACTTTTACTTTAAGCTACAAATGTTATCTTTTAAGCTATATTTATCAAAATTCCAATTAACATACTATCTTGAAAGTGNATCATCCATTTTGTTCTCAACTATTCATATCTAAGAAGCTACAAGCTCTTCTGTCATTCCAAGCAATGCCATTCATTCATGGACCTTTATAGGTACAAAACAGAGATCTTGTGCTCTCACCTGTGGAGTAGACTTAGATCTAGGGTATAACACATCTGTTATTTCTTGAAAGTCTAAAGCAAGATAAAAGGGTAAAGGGACACAGATTGGACAAAAGTTCATTATTTTTAGAACAGTCATGATTATAAATGATGACGTCTGGTTATTATTCAATCAAAATGAAAGCCTGTTTTT
>NW_007748445.1:5580-5928 GCF_000696425.1 Galeopterus variegatus
ATTTATTTTCCTTCTCTTTACAAGTCAGGATGCTGAGAGAACTCTCTAATAAACTTGCCACTTCTCATCTTTATGAAAGGCCCGCTTAGGAATGGCTGAAACAAGTTGACACTAAAATTGAACTACCATGATGGATCACTGTATTAGTTATCAATTGCTGAATAACAAGTTTCTCAAAAAATTGGCAGTTTATAACAGACATTTATTCTCTCACATAATTCTGAGTGTCAGGAATCTATGTGGGTCTCTCATGACATTGCAATCAAGCTGTCGGGCCGGAAAACTATTGCTGAAGGATCCATTTCCACGCTCTCTCATGTGGTTCTCAGCAGGCCTCAGTTTCTCATT
>NW_007748445.1:11545-11856 GCF_000696425.1 Galeopterus variegatus
CAGAGAGAGAGAGTCTCACTGCTCTACTTTTAAAGCCCTCAGAACCACACTCACGATCACCGTTATTATTCCATTCACTAGGCATGGTCCTCAGAATCTAATGACCTCTCCAATGACCCACCATTCAATTACCATAATAAAATTTTCCACCTTCTTAACAGTCACAACATGGGTAAATTTACTAATACACAGAACTTGGGGCACGCAATCCATATCAGGCAGGATATAATTGCGGGAATCTCTGAGCAGTGTCTCTTGCAGAGTGGCAATGCCATTGCCTGCCATTCCAACAGTATGTCTTTAATACTATC
>NW_007748446.1:0-385 GCF_000696425.1 Galeopterus variegatus
GTGTGTGTGTGTGTGTGTGTGTGTGTGTGTGTGTGTGTGTAAAATCATATCACAATACTATTTTTTAATCTATCTTATTAGCAAAGACTAAAAGGCTTGATAATATGACTTGTTAATGAAAGGGTATGAGGAAAAACCCTGTTCATGGATGTGTAAATTCAGCAGAGTTGGAGGGGAATTTGTCAATACCCATCCTTATTCACAGTACATGCACCCTTTGACCAGCAATTCCTCTTCTAGTCATTTAACCTGTATTTACTCTGGTAAGTGTGCAAAGATGTGTGTACATGAGGTGTATGGCAGCATTACTTGTAATAGAAGAAAGGTAGGGGCCGGCCCGGTGGCGCACTGCTACAGTGCGCCGCTTGGGAGCGCGGCGGCACTC
>NW_007748446.1:5136-6685 GCF_000696425.1 Galeopterus variegatus
CCTCTGAACAACTTTCTGATATACCATCCAGAAAATGGCACATTCCTGCTGGTCTCATTTGACATTGATATGCCTCCACACACAAATGTCTGGCAATTACTAAAGTGTTTCATTGGCCATTGTCTCTTGATTTCAACTTTCTCTCATTTTCTAGAATCTTACTCTTTTAGGCATCAGATAGGTGACATTCCCTTAATCTACAACGGTGGTTTGCTGATCTCAGATTTCTTCCATTTTTCTTCTCATTCAAAGACCTAGCTCCTATATGAAGGAAACAGGGGAGCAAAATGGAGACGATTACAGCTTGAAAGCTTATAGAACTAATTTTAATTTGTACTAATAGTTGTCTCTAGCACATGGCAGGTGGGAGCCTCATGCTTTTGAAATCCTATCATAAAAGACAGTGCCTTCAAGGCAAAGTATAAGGCCCATAAGACAGACTTTGCAATAGAATTCAACACTCGTGCTCAACAGCTGAAAACAGGTCTTCATAAAGCAGTGGCCAGAGAGATTGGAGCAAATGGGGGAGAGAAAGACTTTTTATGTTCTTTTAANGCTTCATGCAGCCAGGGCCAAAAGAATGAGAGAAGAGAAAGCCAATCAGTGTCACTCTGGCGTCCTCTGTCCTCAGCTGTCCCCAGTTTTCCCTCCACCTGATCTGGCCACATTAAGTGCTTGAACCCAGATATTGATGTTTACCCTCAGAATCTTAGTGTTTAGGCCTCATGGAAAACGACTTGCTTGTGAATGGCTGATAATACACCTGCCAAATTCTGCATATGGCTGAGATCCTTCTGTTGTTTCCTCACATTTAAAGAGCCTTATTTTTCTTCAAGTACTATCTGAAATGTCTCTGTGGATTAGTATTTATATGCAGCGAATGCTACAGTTAGTTAATAATGTCAAGATCGTTGAGCCTCCCTAATGAAAGAGGTATACAACATCACCTGTCATTTTAAACAAACATGCAATCAGGATAGCAGGGCTGGAAATATGTTCTGCCTAATTTCATGGAGATGATGCAAGGACCAGGCTGCATTCACAGTGTTTCCACTGGTGAGCTCCATTTCACAGCATTTCAGGGGGGAAATGGTGGATTTTCACAAGAACTGCAAAATTGTCTGTTCTGTGAAAAAGAAATTGCTTTAGCAGCTGGAATCCAGGAGGACAAATAAGTGCACTGATTGTATCTTCATTGTTCACCAGAGCCACAGCACTCAGCAAGTTGTAATCATGTTGTGAAGAGCTCAGTTCTGGTAGTCAAGCCTTTCCCCACGTGAATATAAACAGTATTATTGTATCTGTTATCAAAGGCTTGCAGCTAATCGTGCAGCATACACACACACGCAAACACACACACAGAATATGCAAACCTATAGAATCAAGGTCTGGCCTGTTTTGTCCAAGCAGAGCAGAGCCATGGACACATCAATATGGCGCCCAATCAGGTTTCAGCACACATGTGACTTGCCACACTCAGCAGACTCATTGGGCAAGGGTCATGCAGAAGGAATAAAAGTAAGGTAGGAAGTAAAAATATGGATGAGTC
>NW_007748446.1:8506-9245 GCF_000696425.1 Galeopterus variegatus
GTAACACTGCATGCGATGGGCAGTGGGCAGGGCTGGGGTAGAGTTGGGGGCACAAAAGTGAGGACAAGAGGAAGTCTGCCCTCACCTAGCTTTATGATTCAATTAGAAGATGATGCACATATAGGGGAACCACATTTCCTCTGTGACTTTGATCAAGGCATTGACCATTTTTGCTATTAAACTCCCTGATCTGTGAAATGAGAGGATGAGAGACCTCCCTTCCCCACAGCATAGGCATTCCAGAACAGCTGAGAGCAGAAGAGATGAGACGGGAAATATAATGCAGGTTCTAGGTGTGGGCTGGGAAGCTCTTTTGAATAAGTGGGCAGGTAAGAAGCACAGAGAGACAGAGTCACTGTAGTAATAAGANGGCCTGTGCTTGATTGAATGCTCTGCTGTCACTGCCTTGAAATTCTTAATTTTTAAACTAAACACTGCAAATTATGTAGACAACTGTGACTGAACTCAAGGGTGAGGATTGTAAACCCCAGTCTTCAGGAGGAAACTGACATCCTAGTCCAAAGCCAAAATAGCCCTTGACACTGGTTAGTTTTCTTTAATGCTTGATCCCTTTATTTTGCTTCTCTAGTTAAGTGCTTTGAGTGTCCTTTGTACACTGTACATTTCCTCACATCTAAATTCGTATGAGCTTCTTCATAGAGATCTAATTTTCCTACCTGTTATATCAAAGTATGTGATTTAGGGATTTTGAAGTATAGATGCTGACAATGTGCAGACC
>NW_007748446.1:11363-11854 GCF_000696425.1 Galeopterus variegatus
TAAGAGTATGACCTTGGGAAAGTTTTTTACCCTAAGTTTCAGCTTTTTTCCCTATAAAATGTGAGTTGTAGGAGTAATTCCCTCATGGGCTGATGGAGGATTAAGTAAGACAGTGCTTGTCAATCATTCAAGAGAGTGGTGGCACTGACTGAATGCTCGGTAGAGGTTCACTTAATCAACTTCACCAGCATGTTCCTCTCTGCAACCAACCTGGAACAGTGTAGTCTGCACCTCCATCATTTAAACCAACATCACTTGGCAATTAGACGTGGAGCCAAGGCTAAACCCCCAAAGCCAGGAGCCAAGTTCAGGCTATGCCTGGTGTAAGCCTACTGTGCTCATCGAACCTGATTCTGCCACCACAGCTGCCCTCCACCTGTGCTGTGTGTGGGGAGGCACATCTCCCACAGGGTGGGTGGGATGCAGGGGTGACAAGGGTGACAGGGGCTGCAGAGCACGCCACACAGTGGGAGAGGCCTTTCCTCCTGCAT
>NW_007748447.1:0-786 GCF_000696425.1 Galeopterus variegatus
CAAATGGACATTAGAGATTTGGTCTCGTGGTAATAGGGTATAAAGTAGATAAAAGACCTGGGGAAAAAAAAAAAACAGCAAAGAACTAATAGATACTAGAAAAAACAATGAACAGGTGTTTTGTATATGATAGATTTTACAAATGAGAGTTAACAAGCATGCCACTTACAAAGATGATTTTGTTAAATGTCACATAAATCATGTAAGAATCAATGACTTATTTTATTGATGTGTAATTATATTTAGTTGAAAGAAAAAATAGTCAAATTCTGATGTCTTTATAAAATATTTATGTATGTACATTAAAAGCATCTGAGAAATGGGGGAATTGGTTAGTCATTAAATATTCAACCTGAGTACCTACTGTAGACAAACACCTATGCTAAGGGTTTTCTGTATAAAAAAAAAATAGTGAAACTTAGTTGCTTCTTCTGGGGAGTCCTTACTCAGGTGAGGGAGATAGATAAAATTAAAAATATAATGTGACTACCATCATCATAGTTAACTACAAATCACATTGCTGTACAGAGATACTTCACAGAGAAGATGATATTTAGCCTGGGCCTTGAAGAGGAACCACTAGTGTGTGACTATGATAGTTGGCAGGACTGGGAGAAAGAAGGATATATGTGGAGGGATTGTTAGTGGTGATAGGATAGTGATGCATGAAGGTGGAATTTGTGTGTGTCTGTTTCCAGTAACATTCTGAACACTGGTTTATGGCATTTAAATGGATTCCTTTTAAAACCTGACAGCTTCTTACTCAAAGTTGTCTCCATCGGGTAT
>NW_007748447.1:2251-9802 GCF_000696425.1 Galeopterus variegatus
TTTAAATGGATTCCTTTTAAAACCTGACAGCTTCTTACTCAAAGTTGTCTCCATCGGGTATGATAGATCAATTTGTTCATGAAAATAAATGAATCTATTTATTTTGTGCTATTGGATAAAAATAAATAAATGGGCTTTAAGGAAGTATTGAAAGAGGTTACATGGATGTCACAACTTGCATACATTTTTTTAAAATGACTTCAGTATATTTGGAAGAGGATGAGTTACTAAAATATTCAAAGAACAGTGTTATTTCGTATTTCAGTCACCAACAGAAGAGCAAAACAGCAAAGAACAGTGTTATTTCATATTTCAGTCACCAACAGAAGAGCAAAACAGAGTTGCTGTTGCCAAACAGGCTTGATTAGAAATAGCCCAAAGTGGCAGATAGATTATATACAATGTTCTGAAAAACCCTCACACCACCAAGGAAGTAAATTACTACAAATTTATTTTAAATGCTTTACTATGCTTATATAAAAAAGTTAAGAATACTCATTATTTAAAAAATAAATGAGTAAAACTAAAACAAATGTAAATGAATAATGCAAATCAAAATAATTTGTGCAATTTAAAGTAAAAATTTTGGAATCAGGCACTAAATACAATGCCTACAGCCAGGACTTGAAGTGTTGAAGACCAATGGCTAGTCACGGAATGTGAGAAGACAGCTCAAATCAGGTGGAAAGTGAATGCAGAAACTCTGAACAGGAAGCTGGGAGCTGTTAGAGTTTGTACCATCAATAAAATGGTGATCTAGGTAAACTTCCGCTGGCAATGGAAGCCTACAGATAAACATCTTCATCTGTTGTAGATCCTAAGGGAAAACTTACTCTTTGGAGTGCATTGAATTAAGGCCCCCCAAAACTCTTTGAATCTTGAATTGTGTCCCCCAAGTTTTATGTATTAGAAACTTAGCCCACATTGTGACTGTTCAGAAGGTGAGAAATCCTATTACGGTAATTGAAAGGTAGGGCCTTGAAGAGGTGATTGGATTGTAGGACCATGCAGTAGTGAAAGAATTAAAAATGGTGGTTGGGGTGTGGTTCTGAGGGCTTTGAAAGGATAGTCTCTCTCTTGCTCTCTCTGCTCTGTTATTTTAACAATGTGATACCCTGCCATCATTGTCACCACCACTAAGACCTTCACCGGCTGTGTTCTCTGGATTTTTGACTTCCTAGTCTCTAAAACTGTAAGCAATACATTTTGTTTTCTTATAAATCACCCAGTTCTGGGTATTTTGTTATAAGCATGGGAAATGGATTAATACACTCATTTAACAGATACTTATTTAGTGCCTATTATGGGATATGCATTATTCTAGGTGTTTAAGATACATTAGTGACAAAAAGAAAAAAAAAGACAAAGATTGTCATCATCATAATTATATTCTGAAGGAGGAAGAAAAACTAATAGATGCTGTAGTATACCACCTGGATTCCCTCCCTTTGGGACTTAGACCCTGTCTCCCAGGAGTGTGGCCTTCTGACTCCTAACAATTGAAGTCTGCTCCAGGAACTGCTCTAAGCCAAAAGGAACTGCTTAGGCCAAAAGCAAGTCCTTTCTTCTGGGGTTGACTGCATCAAATGACAGGTATTACAAAGGTTTAGCCTTCTTGCCTCAATTGGGACAATACTGAGGGCCATCTCAGCTTCACATTTGGTAAAATTAACTTAAGTCTTTGTTGAAACTGCATCAAAATTAAATTTCCATTTTCCCTTGTTCTACTTTTCTCTCTCCCTTACATGTATTGTTATTTCCTAACAATTTTACTGCCCACAAATCTCCATTTCCAAGTTTGTATTTTAGTAAAGTAGATAGTTGATACCAGAAATGATGAAAGAAAGGTGACATCTACTTAAATATTTGTCATTTGATCAACCTGCCACCCAGATGGCAACTGGTTGTTTATGCTTGTATGATACATACACATATACACTAGTGGGTTACGTGTCAGTCTAATAAAGATTTTGGAATGTATGTAATAAAGATAAATATTTTAAAATTTATATATGGAGAAAACATTGGTAGGAAATACGATAAAATAATATTGGTTTATATCAATTAAAGGAAATATAATGTCATCTTTCCATGCATTTCTCATTCTTAATTTTTAATCAGAAAATACATAAATTAAATTAATAAATTAAATTAGATATTAAATTACAAGCTTTAATTATACTTTCACATTTATTAGCATTGTTATCACTATTTTATCACACAATAAAATTTCAGACTATAACCCTCATAGAATGTCACATGCTTTTAAGTCCAACTCTGTAAACCTTTCATTTTATTAAGCTTTGAAACAGATATTTAATGCCACGGCTCTGGAGTTTATATAATTTTGTTAGAGATTTTTATACTTGACAATCATGTGATATATCCAATCATAAACAGCCATGATGATATCATAAGAGCAGCTATTTCATCTCCTCTCCAATTTGATGTGAGTCACCCTCTTCATATCTTTTGTACATATTTCCCACTAGCTATTCTGCCATTTGTGCATGACAACATTAGCTAAGTGGAACAATTACTGATCCATAATCTCCTCTCATATCATATGATCTCCATATCATCCCAGTTCTCTTGTAGCATGCAATTCAATTTTATACATTAAATAATCAATAAACTCCTAATTGGCAAAAATAGCATCTTCTTTTATGCACTTAGATTACCCAATAGAGTATTTCACCACTGGTCTTTCTTTATGGTTGAATTGCTCTTTCTTTGTTTTTGTTTTTAATTTTGTGGGGTTATTGTTTGTTTGTTTTGCCTAATTGTGATTTAGCAGCCTTCCCCATGTTGTCTTCTAAAAAATCAAACCCAAATCTCATACCCAGTTATATTTAACTACACTTTCAAATGCTTGCTAATATGTTTTTCTTTTTACTTTCTATCGCCAGTGCTTCAGATAAGGATGCTCATTATGTTCCCACAGACTCATTCAATATCCTCATATTATACTTCTTTTCCATCCGTCCCTCCACAAACCCAATGCCTTATCCCTGCAGCTTCCAGACTAACATTTCAAAAGAACATTTCTGCTCATATTACCCCCTTCCTTAAATTATTCACTGACTTATTTATAAAATTTATAGTTCTTCACTATGGGGCCTCAATTTACTTTCTATTCCCCCTACACATAATGTTGTTCAGCCATTGTCTATGTCCTGTCCCCAGAATATTTCACGTTCCCACATGAATTTGTCAAGTTCTTATAAAACTGAATTGTCATTTCTTTTTTTCTCTAGAGGAACTCCTCAAAGATCTTTTTAAAGCATTACTTCCCCTGTTAAGCCTTTTTTGATTCACTCTGGATATATACAATGTAGATGAATCATTATTTATGCTCATTACAACTAGGAACATTGCAATTCCTGATATCCCTACCTGTAGTAATATTCTCCATATAATTACATAGTTGTATATTTTGGTATCTGGGTCTTAACTAATATGTCATCTCCTCACAATATTTTTTTACTTAAACTAGTATAATCTTTATAACAGTTCTTAGTGTCTAAAATTATCTGTTTGTTGTATATATTTACTTTTTTCCCACTGTTTATTTTCTGTAAGATCCATGGAAACAGGAATTTCTTTTTATTTTATTTTAACCTTTTCTAGGTTGTACTCTAGATTTTAGCACAATGTCTTGCTTATGGCAGGTGCTCAATGAGTGTTAGTCTAGAATTTTTTTCATAGTTCTTAGATATTTGTCTATTTCCTTAATATGATTTTTGGAAAATAAAATGTATAACTTAATTTATGCCCCTATTCCATCACATAGTTTGAAATACACTAACTGTTATGTTTTTTAAATGGATCACAATCTTAAACAAAAATTATTGTAAATATTTGAAAGACAATGGGACATAGTGAAAAGACCTAACTCAAATGTCTGAGTATTTCCAATGTGACAGAGCTCTGGTGAAGATATTGTACACTGTAGGTACCGCAAATGAGGAAACAAGAGATTTTACCAAATTGTCCAATTGATGAGAATGGAGCCAGTATGTTTATGTCTGTTGTCTGATGCAACATTTTATTTTTATTTTTTTTAAATTTTCAGCTCTATATTTCTTTGGAATCAGACAAGACAAAACTCAAAAAACAGCTCTGGCTTTCACTTGAGATTCAATTTTCTTATCCTTAAAATGAACACAATAATGCCTATTTCTATTTTTATTGTGCAAATTAAGTGAGATAATAAATCTCTAATGCTTCGCTGGCTCATTATATAGTACTGTGAGGTTACATTTGGCTGTTTATACTTTACAGTTAATGGCAGGAAGTAGCTTTCCTCTTCAACATAATGGAATATAGTGTGCTAACCATGGTTATGTATATGCTGTTTTCGGGAAAACTTTATTGTGCTGCTGGCTCATTATATAGTACTGTGAGGTTACATTAGGCTGTTTATACTTTACAGTTAATGGCAGGAAGTAGCTTTCCTGTTCAACAGGATGGAATATAGTGTGCTAACCATGGTTATGTATATGCTGTTTTCGGGAAAACTTTATTGTGCTTTGCCTTTTCAGTTTAGGGCTAAGTGACTTCCACATAATCAACTAGGTACGTCATGGGTCCTAAGAAATAGAATCACAAAATTAATTGCATTTTGTTTCATACTACTACTGTGTTATTTTCTCCAGCTTGCTTATCAGTCAAACAGAACTGTATGCAAATCACGTATGGAAACAAGAGGATTATGTAGACACTGAATAAAGCAATTTCTTCCATCTTCTTTAGTCATCTTAAAGAAGGACTATTGTCATTTTAAAATTCCTTTGGGGGCATTTAGATGTTAACTAATTGTTGAATCAAACATCACAAATTAAAAAGAAAAGATATAAATTAATCATTCTCTATATGATTCCAGAATTCACATTTACATTATTTAAAAAAAAAAACAAAAAAACAAAAATCCTGACAGGCTTTGTGGTAAGGAAAAGTTAATGAATAATTGTAAAAGATACTCTTTCTGCTCCAACTTTATCTGTATGTCTATATTTACGAAATAACACATTATTTTCAAACATATAATTTTAACTATTTAAAAGAAAATTTGTTAATATATTTCTACAAACAATTTCCAGTCATTCAAAGAGTGTTTGCTAGTGATAAGATCTTGGGGCCACTGCCATGTTTTAATAAAGGTGTATCTGAAATTCTGAAATATTAGTACCATTTCATTTAAGTCAAATCAACTTCTATTATTGACACAAATTCACTAGCATTTAATGGAGAATCCTGAATAATTATGAATCATCTGCTGAATAGTGAACACACCAAAAGTTGAGTGAATATTTACAAATAAGGAAGAAGAAAATATGTACTCTCAAGCAGAACATAGCAACTTTCAAAAGTTAAGTCTGAATTTTATAGTTTAATATATAGCAGTGTTAAGACAAGACTTGAGTGAATATTTACAAATATGGAAGAAGAAAATATGTACTCTCAAGCAGAATACAGCAACTTTCAAAAGTTAAGTCTGAATTTTATAGTTTAATATATAGCAGTGTTAAGACAAGAAACTCTATTATAAATTTGGAATCCAAGTGATGATACAAAATTGTTGGACATTTTGTTCTTATAATGCATGTATTTTTAGTTTACTATTCATGCTATTCAACAAGTTCTAAAATAAGGAATACAAATTTCAACAAATCCATCTTTAGACACTGTTTTCCTTCAAACCAGCAGTGAAATATATAGCAATATTTAAAGAAAAACTCCCCTCATGGATTACACTAGATGGTACCATGCCCTTATTTCCTGGAGATATAGACCCTTCAAATAATTGAGTTTTACCAAAGATGTCCAGAAGTTTCTCTAAATACACTAGAGTGGAACCGTTCTGACACAATAACATATGCCACAAACTACCAAAGGCTGTAAAATGTGCCACCAGTATAAATTGTTTTAAAAACAGAGTTGGGCAAGTATTGGGAGAAAAGAAATATTGAAGGGCAGACCTGCTAAATCAAAAGGAAGCAAAGGGCAATAAATGCCAAACTGCTGAGTTCTTGTGAGATTTACTGCAAATTCTTACTGTGCAGTAGTCTCATTTTTTTTTTGTCTGTGAGGAAAATGAAGTTATTATAAGGTATCATGTCAAATCTTATGAAATGTTATGAAAAAGCACTAAAAATTGGTCACTTTCTGCATGAAGTTCCTAAAGATGATTTTGTAAATATCTATAATATTACCCCTGTCTCCCAATGAACTATAGATAATTTTAGAAAAAGAAAAAACATTTTCTGAGTGATTTCATTTTATTTAATTTCTTAATATAGGCCATTTTATGCTTTTGTATTTCTTAAATTAGCATATATTTGATAACTTTGTATAATCTGTCATTGTTCATGGTAGCCAATATATTAGTTTTAAATAAGGAAGATGTTATTGACTCCTTCCCAGATGTGGAATGTGTTTAGTCTTGTTTTGGGGACAAACACGATGCATTTCATTTTTAGTCACTATAACTCGTCTTAACCCATGTATTACTAAACACACTTATTTGTATGGGGCTGACTACTGAGATTCATTTAAGAAAATTAGGCTAACTTGCATTTGCAGAGATGTGGCCAATGGCAATGTCGTTATAAGTACTGCACTCTAACAGCTTCACCTAGAAAAATTCAGTCAAATTCAATAGGTTTGAAACTAAATTCTCTAGGCCAGAAATATCTCCCCACCAATACAGGCCTACTCTTTATGCAACCCTCTTTTATTGAGTTACCCCAGAATTCTTTTCTCAAATTGTAAATGTTTTAATTAAGCTTGTATGCTCTTCCTCATCGCCACTGTGATGGACTCGAGAATGTTATACCTTCCAAATTTTGCAAAGACAGACTTGTTTCCCAGCTGCAAGAAGTGTTGTCAATAGACAGTCTTGAGTTGTTGGCCCCTTCTGGGTTTGCCTTGGCTTCAGGGAGCTGCCTCAGCCAAGGCCATGCCATTGGGGGTGTGCCCTACATCAATGACAGATTGTGTTAGTTATATAAAAATTTGCCCATTTTAGCCCAATGCAGGACATCTCTGACCAGCCATTTCATCTCCAGGATACCCATAGGGTATGTTAAAGTTGTTTGGACTGTATCACAGCTGGATTTCTCCCTCTGCCCATTTTTGCTTCCTCTTTTCCCTTTCTAAAGGTGTTGATACCCTGGGTGATCCTTAACAAATACACTGAACACTAAACTTTCTTAGTCTGCTCTTCAGAGAATCCTAATTGCAACACTCTCATACATTACTCCTCAAATATTTTCATCTGTATCTCTGATTATATAAAAAAAATGCATCTAATTTTTTATTTATTTTTGTCCTGCTTCATTATAGTCTTTTTATTATTTCTACACTGGATCAATGAAAGAACTCCTAACCAAGATCCCCTTTTCTAGTCCTGTTCTCTTCAAGTACAATATTTCATATCACCAGAAAGAAATTTAATGCAAAATAGATTGTGTCATTTGTCTCTCTCTATTTCCTCAGTGGCAACCCAACAACTACAGAATAAGGTTTAATCTCCTTTACATTAACTGC
>NW_007748447.1:11653-11854 GCF_000696425.1 Galeopterus variegatus
AAATCATGCGGGCACATGTGATTCATCTGCCCATGAAGAGTCGTAGAAATGAAAAGTTTCATTCTTTTCCAAACAGTGATGATTTCCTTCCCGTATTTTCTCCTTTCACTGGTTCCCCTGTTCCACCATTTTTTTGTTAGGTCTTCTCCTTTCTCCCCCTGTAGTATTAGTTCTTATATTTGTAAGTATAAGGAGTCTTTA
>NW_007748448.1:0-349 GCF_000696425.1 Galeopterus variegatus
CAAGATAATTTGGGGGGTGATACTCTACAGAAAATTCCACCAAGAACTAAATAAAATTGTTCCTGTTAAAAATGGAATGGTTTTTATAAACTGTGTCCATGTTATACTAAATTTGAAGTCACCCAATGGTCACATGGAGCAATATACTTTCTTCCAGCATGGAAATGAGGGTGGAGTTGAAAAGTATCTTAGAATAATAAGTTTGAACATAAATGTGCAGTTTCTTCTGGATCACTTAGCTGAAGAATAAAACTTATGATCCAGATAGGATAATCATAAAATGAAATAAAACAAGAGTAAAAGTTGGGTAACCAAATAAGAACAAGACACTACCTAGTGATCAGTAATT
>NW_007748448.1:2809-3989 GCF_000696425.1 Galeopterus variegatus
AAGAATGATCACAAAAATACATTGTCTGTGCTTTTTTTCAACAAGTTGACAACACTAATTGTGGTAGTTATGTGCTTCCAAATGCAAAATTAAAACATAAGAATATTTAATAGCATTTTAATGACTGAAAAAATAAAGGATTTACTTATTCGTGCCTGATTTATATTCAAAATACATTTTTAGATTTTCTTCTAGGGTCAGTAAACGGTGAAATGATTAAGAGAAACAGGTTAAAAAAAANAAAACAATTATGACCTGAAGTAAAAATTAATTAGATCCTCCTTGGCTAATGTTTTCCTCTTGGGTCAATACTTTTTGTTAATGCCCTAAAGAGAAAGTGATTATTGTGGTGGTAACCAACAGTAGTTCACCATACTCAGAGCTACCATTGTTTCTTATGTTTATAAATATTTTATAATATTTAGAGAAACCTGTAGTAAAGTGATTTTATAAATTGTGTTTGACTGACTTGAAAGACTGAAGACAAATATCGTTATTTCAAAAGGCTAGTTTTTTTTTTTTCTTTTTGTCTTTTTTTCATGACCGATAACGGGATCGCAGCCCTCAGTTTCGCGCCCGTACCGCGACCGGCAACGGAATCTCAACCCTCGGTGTCGCGCCCGCACCGCGCTCAACCAGTGAGTGTACCGGTCTCTATATGGGATCTGAACCCTTGGCGGGAGCGCCGCCACACTCCCAAGCGCCACACTCTACAGAGTGTGCCACCGGGCCAGCCCTCAAAAGGCTAGTTTTTGAAGAGTAACTATGGGAGCACAAACCAAGTTCACCGAAAACTTAAAAATATCTCTAAATCCCAAATACATATAAAGGACAAAAAAAAAGATATATGGGTGATGCCCAATTTTCTTAAATAACATAATCAAATGCCCACACTTAATTTAATAGCCAAAAATTAAATATCTGTCAATTATATTAGATAGGAAAAGACAGCATTAAATGTTTGAAAATAACCTCATCATACCTCTTTTTGTTCATTCTTTTTTATTTTTATTATTTTTATTTATACATAAAGTGAATGTATGGGGTACAGAGTTGGCTATCAGTATTTATGTACAGTATGTTACGATTGAATCGATATTATTAGCATGTCCATCATTATAAATTGTAATTGCCTTTTGTGTCCCTTACCCAATTACTCCCTATACCCCCGTCCCGTTCC
>NW_007748448.1:4293-6254 GCF_000696425.1 Galeopterus variegatus
ACCACTGTATTGAAAGAATAAGGGAAGGGAGTACCACTGTATTGAAAGAATAAGGGAAGGGAGAGCAAAACATGCCACCAAAATCCCTATTGAGTTTCTATATTTGAACAAATTTATGACTGCCGCTATGTGTAAAACAATTATGACCTGAAGTAAAAATTAATTAGATCCTCCTTGGCTAATGTTTTCCTCTTGGGTCAATACATTTTGTTAATGCCCTAAAGAGAAAGTGATTATTGTGGTGGTAACCCACAGTAGTTCACCATACTAAGAGGTACCATTGTTTCTTATGTTTATAAATATTTTATAATATTTAGAGAAACCTGTAGTAAAGTGATTTTATAAACTGTGTTTGACTGACTTGAAAGACTGAAGACATTTATCGTTATTTCAAAAGGCTAGTTTTTTTTTTTTCCTTTTTGTCTTATTTTCATGACCGATAACGGGATCGCAGCCCTCAGTGTCGCGCCCGTACCGTGCTCAACCAGTGAGTGGACCGGTCTCTATATGGGATCTGAACCCTTGGCGGGAGCGCCGCCACACTCCCAAGCGCCACACTCTACAGAGTGTGCCACCGGGCCAGCCCTCAAAAGGCGAGTTTTTGAAGAGTAACTATGGGAGCACAAACCAAGTTCACCGAAAACTTAAAAATATCTCTAAATCCCAAATACATATAAAGGACAAAAAAAAAGATATATGGGTGATGCCCAATTTTCTTAAATAACATAATCAAATGCCCACACTTAATTTAATAGCCAAAAATTAAATATCTGTCAATTATATTAGATAGGAAAAGACAGCATTAATTGTTTGAAAATAACCTCATCATACCTCTTTTTTTCTTTCTTTTTTATTTTTATTATTTTTATTTATACATAAAGTGAATGTATGGGGTACAGAGTTGGCTATCAGTATTTATGTACAGTATGTGATGATTGAATTGATATTATTAGCATGTCCATCATTATAAATTGTAATTACCTTTTGTGTCCCTTACCCAATTACTCCCTATACACCCGACCCTTTCCCACATCTAGTAACTACAGGTCTGCTCTCTCCTTCTGAAAGTTCAACATTTTATGATGGTCTTTCCTTCTTTCTTTGTTTCTTAGCTTGCACTTATGAGTGAGGACATGCAGTATTTCTTTCTGTGCCTGGCTTATTTCACTTAACCTGATTTTCTCTAACCTCATCCACGTTACTGCTAATGGCAGAATTTCATTCTTTTTTATGGCTGAGTAGTATTCCATGGTGTACATGTACCACAGTTTCCTTATCCAGTCATTCACTGATGGACACTTAGTCTGGTTCTGTGTCTTGGCTACTGTAAATAGAGCTGTGATGAACATGAGAGTACAGGTATCACTTTAACATGATGCTTTTCATTCCTTTGGATATATACCTAGAATTGGGATTGTGGGATTGTATGGCAGTTCTGCCTGTAGTTGAGGAACCTCCATACTGTTTTCCATAATTGCTCCACTCATTTACAATCCCACTGACAATGTAGAAGAGCTCCCTTTTCTCCACATCCTCATCAGCATTTCTTACTCTCAGTCTTTTTGATAATAGCGCATCTAGCTGGGATGAAATGATATCCCAATGTGTTTTTGATTTGCATTTTTCTGATGATTAGTAATGTTGAGCATTTTTTCATGTACCTGATGGGAATTTGTAAGTCTTCTTTTGAAAAATGTCTATTCAGCTCTTTTGCCAATTTTTTAATTGGGTTATTTTTGCTCAGGATTGCTTTGGGTATTTGGGGTGTTTTGTTGTTCCATGTGAATTTTAGGATTGCTTTTTTCTATTTCTGTTAAGAATATCATTGGTATTTTGATGGGGAATGCGTTGAATCTGTAGATCGCATTGGGTAGTATGGACATGATCACAGTGTTAATTCTTCTGGTCCAAGTGCATGGAGTATATTTCCATCTTTTGATGTCGTCTTTAATTTCTTTCAC
>NW_007748448.1:7536-7875 GCF_000696425.1 Galeopterus variegatus
TCTTTTTATGCCTGTTCATTGCTGGTGTGAAAGAATGCTGCTGATTATTGTGTATTGATTTTTTTATCCTGCAACAATACCAAATTCATTTATCAGCCCTAGGAGTTTTTTGGTAGAGTTTATGGGTTTTTCTATATATAAGATCATGTCAACTGTGAACAATGACGTTTAGATTTCAACTTTTCAAATTTGGGTGCCCTTTATTTCTTTCTTTTGCCTGATTGCTCTGGTTAATTTTTCCAATACTATGTTGAATAGAAGTGGTTAGAGTGGGCATTCTTGTCTTGTTCCTGTTCTTAAAGGAAAAGCTTTCAGTTTTTTCCCCATTCAGGATGATGT
>NW_007748448.1:9069-9579 GCF_000696425.1 Galeopterus variegatus
TTTTTTTTTGATTTCCTGCTTTATTTCTTCTTTGACCAACTGACCATTCAGGTGCATGTTTTTTAATTTCCATAAATTTGTATAGTTTCCATAGTTGTGTTTTCTGTTAATTTCTAATTTTATTCTAATATGGCAAAAGTTTTCATGAAAGAAAATCCTTTCAATATAGAATGTTAATTCCTAATACGTAACATATTCAGTAAGATGCTTGCTGTTTGGAGAATTAGAATAAGTCTTATCCTATCGTTTTATTTTATTAATTTATTTAATAGATAAAAGAAATATTTTCTTAATATATTTCCTGAGAGCAAAATGAAATATATGATTAGGTACATTTTCTGCAGGTATAGTCTTCATATTTGTTGTATTTTGAAACAAACTCCTAAAACTGTGTTGCTTTTTATATTAATTTAGAGTATGTTTTCTGAAGTTTGTTAATGTATTTTTATCAGATCTCATGTATTCTTTATGACTTTTTGAATATGGGAAGTATGTATTTGACACTTTTTT
>NW_007748448.1:11524-11853 GCF_000696425.1 Galeopterus variegatus
CAGCAAATAGTTTAAATGGAAGAAGGCAGAGTGAGAGGGAATGTTGACCAGAACTTGGATCTAAATGTTGGATAGCCTTGCATTCCACAATGATTTTGGATATTATTTTATGGTCATTGAGGAGAAAGACATGATCAGATCAATATTTCAGAAACCTACTTCTGGGACTTCGGCTGTGGTGTCGAGGGCGAACTAAGGAAGAGAGACCATGGAGAAAGCAGTCAGTTAGAAGGTATGGAAGTAGCAGGCTGTTTGCTATCCTGCCAGTCACGGCATGCATTTCTTTCCCAGTCTCTTATGAATAATTCCCATTTTTATTTTATTCAGTA